>NC_081548.1:4158463-4162387 GCF_901000735.1 Corylus avellana
AAAAAAAAAAACTAAGAAAAATCGAGGTGGCTCCACCCCCGGCCCCCCCACGGCCAAGGGGGTGGTCCGGCCACCCCCAAAAGGCCAAAAAAACAAAAGAAAAAAAAAACCTAAAAAAAAGGGTTTTGGGGGTAGTCGGACCACCCCCAAGGGCCTGGGGGGTGGTGTCAGCCACCCCTTACAGCCGGTATGGGGGTGATCGAAACCACCCCCAGGCCCTTGGGGGTTGTCCGGCCACTCCCAAAAGCCCAAAACCGTGAATGTTTTTTTTTTTTTGTTTTTGGGTGGGGGGGCGGCGCTTTTGGGGGTGGCCGGACTACCCTCTTGGCCATGAGGGTGTCTCCAGCCACCCCCTTGGCCAAAAATGGGGTGGCCCACGCCATTTTGGCCCAGGGGGTGGCTGGAGCCTGCCTGGAATTTTAAATTATAATTTTCATGCCCAAAATGACGTCGTTTTGTGTTGGGTGGGTGTTGTAGTTTTGGGGCCCAAAACAATGTAGTTTTAACATGGGGGTATAATGTGGATAAAAAGTCAAACCGTTTGAGTTTAACGTTAAAAACTAACAGAGGGGTCCAAAGTGATAGAAATTGAAAGTTCAGGGGTCCAAAGTGAGAAATTTGAAAGTTCGGGGGGATTTATAAAATCGGCTGGAAGTTCAGGGGGCCAAAGTGAAGTTTTCCCTAACTACTATTTTTCTTTATACTCTCTCAATGTGGGACTCAACACTCACAAGTGAACTCACAACAATCTCCCCCTCACTTGTGAGTCTTTTCACATTGACTCAACTCTACCTCACTTGTGAGTCTTTTTACATTTTCAAAAGTGTTCAACTTCAAGAGTTGCGGAAGCGGACACAACTCCAAATCTGACACGTCCAGGCACCCGTCTTAGGAAGCTAACCATAACTTTGGTACCACTTGTTGGTGGTCTTGGGCCTATCTCAACCCCAAAAGCTAACTCAAGAGCTGATGCTTTTCTTCACACTTATAAACCGATCATCAGTCCCTTCCACAATCAATGTGAGATAATCCCAACAATCCCTCCCTCACACATCAAGCCTTGGGTCAGAGTAGAGACAACCCGTTTCTCCTGTGGACTGTTGCGTCGAGACTTGTTGGTTGAACCTAGGCTCTGATTCTAGTGTCTTGGGCCTCTCTCAACCCCAAAAGCTAGCTCAAGAGGTGATGCTTTCCCTCACACTTATAAATTGACTACCATCCCCTTCCACAATTGATGTAGGACAACCCCAACAATTTCCTCATCATACATCGGGCCCTAGGTTAGAGCAGAGGCAACCCGTTTCTCCCAAAAATGGGAAACACCTGGTCAAATTTGAGAGTGGTCAAAGTCAACAGTCAACTGTCAACTCTAGAGAAGTCAAAGTCAAAATCAACCAAACAAGGAGATGACGTGGCAGACAACCCGACGTGACTAGGGCTGATGTGTAACAGTGAGATGATGTGGCATGCACTGATTGACGTGGGCACTAGGGCTGATGTGGCCTTAGGGCTGACGTGGCGCTGTGAGAGGTTGACACGTGGTTGGCAGCAAGATGGGAATTCTTCTGGTGCATGTGGTACACAAGCGAAAGGGGCTGGCGGCGCTGGGCGTGTGAAGGCCACCTGCAATCACTTTGACCGGCACGTGGCAGCGCGTCGGAGCTCCGATAGTGATAGTCAAGGCTGTTCTGGAATCGCCGGAGGAAGCTCTGTCGAGCGGCGGCCTGTGGCGGAAGCGGCAGAGGCGGAATGACCGAAACTCTGGGCGGCGTGTGGAGGCGCGTTAGAGATGATATGGCGGCGTTCTTGGCGGATATAGGACGGCCGGCAGCTAATCTATGGAACAATCCGGCAACCTGGCTGATCAAGCAGAAGTGGCAACGCGTGGATAACACCGCTACAACTTCAGGTGGAGTGTGCAGTTGCTGGTGGTGATGGGTCTTCCACCAAATCGATGGATCTATACCTTGCAAGCTTGATTCTGGATTATTTATTTATTTATTTTTTCAGATTGTGTTGCGTTGAAGGCATGGAAAAGACTAACAGGAAAGATGGAGAGTTTGGCGTGAATTGTTGGACCGAGACTTGTTGGTTGAACTTGGGCTCTAATACTAGTGTTGGGTGGTCTTAGGCCTCTTTTAACCCCAAAAGCTAGCTCAAGAGGTGAGGTTTTTCCTTACACTGATAAATTGACCACCAGCCCCTTTTACAATCGATGTGGGATAATCCCGCCAATAGAACCAATTTAATTTCCGCCTAACTCTAATGCCAATTTACATTTGAAATCCTTCACAATATCTAGACACTTTGAACTCGTATTTAGACATTAGAACAACCCAACAATTCCTATCCACAGCACCGTTTGGACATCCCAATAGACGAGACCTTTCTAGAACTCAGCCCGTCCGAACATCTCTTGACGTACACTGTTCAGACATTAGCCTAGCTAACCAGAGAGTGGCCGGGTGCCTGCTGCTTTATCTGGACAACTCAGGAAACAATGACTCTTTGGAACTGATCCAATTCGGACGTACACCATATATCCATGTTCGAAGATCAACCCTTGCACTTATCTTTTTGCAGCAGTTCTGATTGTTTAGATACATATATGTGGCAAACAGTATAATTATAATTGACGGCAGTTGAGGGATGGAGTGATTTTACACATCCACAAAGCCCAAGGACCAATTTTATCACTTTTGAAACCTAGTAACTAATTTTATAAACTTCAAAAGCACTATATATGATCAATTTTGGATTTTAACCATTTATATTCACATGCCCCTACATTTCTCAAACCCTGATTCTACTCATGGAACAAAATACTGTAATAGTGGTAAACTATACTTATGCTCTTAGCCCTTTAACCTACTTATTCCCCTTTTGCTATTTCTTCCTTGCACTATTTTCTCTCAAAGGGAGGTAAATTTTAAGCTTATATATGGGGGTAAAGAATTAAATTGGATTCTTAGATCTAATTGTTGGGGAAGGTTTGGGCATATATCTTCCTTTTTCCTTTAATTCCTAGCTAGTTTCCAAGCAACAATATTTGTTCTAAATATCTCCTTGTTTCTATATGCATGTCAGATGCTTGTGTGCTTGGGCAAGAATGGGATCTTTCCTTCCCGTAGATCTATTAGCAAATTCCTTTTCTTAATCTGTCCAAAATTTGAGGAATATTGCAATTAGGTGGAAGTCAGAGGAGAGAGTAAGTGTAGTTTTCCTTGCTCCATGTACCATAATTAAGAGGATGTTGATCCAGAAAGTGAAATGCAAGGAAAGTGGGGATTCTTCGTGATGCTTTCTTTAAGTGAAATGCAAGGCAAATGGTGATTCTTGCTAATTATGCTTCTTTCTATGTTTAGAGGAACTTGTATCTTACAAGTGCCGATCTTAATTTACTTATAAAAAGAGAGGGAGCTCTGATCTTTTGATTGTGCCAGCAAAACTAGTAAAGATCGATCAAACTTCTCCATAGCAGGTGCAATACTTTTTTTTTTTTTTTTCTTTTTAAGGTTAATACGTACCTTTCTATATATACTCTGACATTGCCTATGTTTATTTCTTTGTTAAGCTCAAAGTTGCCTATGTTTACTGTAGTTGTAGCATAAATTAACATGCAGGGGGTTGACCGAAAATTTGATTTTGTTTTGACAATTATTCTTTTAGAGTTTTGGTTTGTACTAATTAAGGATTGAAGTTTTTGTCGTTATGGAAATAAAAAAGTTTGTGGATTAATTAAGCCAAACCCAAAAGCTTACAGGTTAACCATGCATGGCCCGACCCCCTAGAAAAGTAAAATTATATAGCATCTTAAATTAACTTGACATGACACGTTTTTTCACCTTTTTAAGCTTACTCATTATTGTTCCTTAGAGCTTCCTTCATCAACGGTTTATCTTCTTTTAGTTTTCAGTTTCCCTC
>NC_081548.1:4162407-4189533 GCF_901000735.1 Corylus avellana
TCTCTCTCCATTGATTTCTAGGTTTTGATATTTTTTTTGCTTGTTGATTTACCTTTCTTTTCAAGCTTTGAAATTTCGTGGTCGTTCAAGATGATTCCCACCTTCTCCTTCTCCGTTAGGGAAATTTTTTCCCACAACTTCTCCGGTTCCTCCTCCATAATTGATTTCGAGTGGTAAAATATTCAATGCTTTTGGGTTGATAATTTTGTGGATTTGTGATTTGTTCTTTTTTGAGATTTATGGGTTTCATCTTTGAAGATTTTGGTCTTCACATTTTTTTTGTTCAGTTGTTCTTGACTGGCAGAATGGGGAGGGAAAAGAACATAGAGATATAGATCTAGATTCCATGAGAGATGAGAGAGAGGAGGGAGAAGATGGAAATGTTGTGAAGAGAGGAAGAAAAGAAAGGGAACATGAGAGGAGAGAGGAGAGAGGAGAGAGAGTTGTGGTATTTTATCATTAAAATAAAGCGTTGGGAAGCTACAGTGTTTCCCAATGCATTGGGAAACACTGTAGCTACCCCTTGGGGTAAGTTAAATTTAGGACTTTTGATGTGGGTGTGTTTTTGTGGTTTTTTTTTCCTTAAACTTGGAGAAGTGAATGCTATATAGGGCATCTGTTGCTAGTGCTCTTACAAGGAACTAAAATTTGAAGGAGACTCGGTATTCAATAAGTCATGATCATCTTCTTCTTCTTCATCTCTTAATTGATCTAACTGAATTGTGTTATTTTAGCTCCTTGGTGCTTTAGTATTTTGGAGTAGGGATGTGATTACAAGCAAATGTCAAGTCTCATTCAAGATGTTGAACAGATATATATATATATATATATATATATATGTGTGTGTGTGTGTGTGTGTGTGTGAGGGAGGCTGTAGCGTTGATAATATTTTTATTAGCACATTATGGTAATTGTTGATGCAATTTTATTTGGCTAAACAAAACATAGAATCAATTACCTGTGATCAGCTGTTTGTCAAATAAAATTTTTTAACATGCATGTAAGTATATAAGTTCGTATTTTATTATTTTGCTTAACTTGTGCACATATTTTTGTCAACTTATAAGAAAAATAAGTTATATTAACTGCCCGCAAGAAAAAAAAAAATCATGGCTCTTCCACTGATTTAGCTGTGATTTTTCCATTGCCAAGGATGAATTCACATTTTGTGTCCATATATTTTTCAATTTTAAGATTAAAATTCTAGTGTACTGAATGAATTATTCTTTATCAAACACTTGAAGTACTTTACCCGTAAAAACAAAATGAAAGACTTAAAAACAATCAATAACCTATATATACATAATCATTTTCTTTTTTGCATGTGAATTTGAGCAAAGTCTGAGTAATTAACACAAGACAATGCCCAAAACTATTGTTGTTACGTTTGAGGTTAAATTGGTTAATTATAATTTGTTTGTACGTTGTTACGCGCGTTGGAGGTTAATTATAATTTGTTGATTGTGTTATCAGCGATTAATCGTCAAAGTCTTGTTCAACAACAAAAATGGAAAGAAAGCAAATGAGCCATTTAATCGACATAGAAGACCCTCCTGTTCCATTGGTAGATTCAATGGGAAAGGAGTTTGAAAGCTTGTCTCCCTTATCCCCTGCATGTAGCATCTATAGAGTTCCTGACCGGCTACGTCTTGTCAAGCAAAAAGCCTACACACCAAAGATTGTCTCCATTGGCCCCCTACGTCATGGTGGTAGTAAAGCCTTCCAAGCCATGGAAGAACATAAAATGAGGTACCTGAAAGATTTCATTGGACGGACTGGGGAAACCTTGGAGTTCTTTATTGACGTTGTAAAGGAGAAGGAAGCAGAACTTCGTGCTTGTTATGCAGAAACCATTCAGTTTAATAGTGAAAAATTTGTCAAAATCATTCTGGTGGATGCTGCCTTCATCCTTGAGGTCTTACTCAAGTCCTTCAACAGTAAACTCCAAGATAAAAATGACCGCATATTCAACAAACCCTGGTTGATACAGGATGTTTGGACCGACATGCTTTTGCTTGAAAATCAGCTCCCCTTCTTCATTCTTGAGCATCTTTTCAACTCGTACAACAATGAGACAAAGACAATTACACTCAATCAGCTTACAGTGGTCTTTTTCCAAAACCGAATGGAGTCGCCGGGACTTAAATACAGATGGGAAGAAATCTTGTGTGGTGATTTCAAAATGGAACATTTTGTTGATCTCCTACGACACGTGCAATTTAAGCCTGATGGTGATGATGAGATGGAAACTCGTAGAAATATGAAACTTCGAACACTAACCACCCCCAGCGCGAGAGAGCTACAGGAGGCTGGAGTGTGGTTTAAGGTACGGAAAGACAGCAAAAATCTATTCGACATAAAATTCGAAAAAGGGAAACTAGAAATATCAAGTTTTATTTTAAGCGATGAGACAGAATACACAATCAGAAATTCGCTTGCATTTGAGCAATGCCATTGTAACGAGAACTACATAAATGACTATGTTATCCTCATAGGTCGCCTTGTTGAAACTCGCGAGGATATAGACTTATTGGTGAAGCAGGGGATTATTGAGAATAGGCTTAGCAACAGCCGAGAAGGGTCACTTCTGTTAAACAAGCTTGCCGATGGGGCTATTTTGGATGAGGATAACTTCTATTTTGCTAGTCTTTTTGAGGAGTTGAACAAATACTACAACACCTCATGGCACAGATGGAAGGCACACTTGAAACAAAGATATTTCAGAACGCCATGGGCTGGCGTTTCGCTTTTAGTAGCGTTTTTTCTTGTTATTCTCACTATCGTACAAACGGTGTGTTCTTTGGCTGCGTTTTTCCCGACACTTAATCCTTCTTCTAATTAGTTCAGATTATGTGTACTTGTTGTTGTGTTTATATTTGTGTGGGTAAAAATATTCTCACGCCTTCTAGTTCTGTCAAGAACAAGTTTTCTTTGTTTTTGTGAAATATATATTCTAGTGTGGGTGCATGTACCAACATTTTACCAGTACTTAAAATGATCTTCATTGAGTGCTAAATGCTAATAAATTAATCTGCATGCTTTAATCAAGTTAAGCTTCCATTTTGATGCTTCACAAATCTACACCTCGTCATAAAAAATGATGAATCTTGATATCAAACTTTTGGCCTCAAAAGTCACCACTAATGACTTTTAGCAACGACATGCAAGTTTCTGATAAATCCTCGCAAATACTGCAACCTTATTGCTCATTAGCGACAACTTTGAGTTGTTGTTGATATCTCCTTATCAGCGATGACTTTTGTAGTTGCTGATAATGTTTAAGGACGACATGCAAGTCTTTGTTGTAAATCCTCGCAAATACTTCAACCTTATTGCTCATTAGCGACAACTTTGAGTTGTTGATATCTCCTCGTCAGCGATGACTTTTGTCTTTGCTGATAATGTTTAAGGTTATTATTAATAGATTCAGAACCCAAAACGAGATGTAGTTGCTAATAATAAGTTATCAGCAATGATCTAAAGTTGTCACGAATATCTTATTATTATGAGAAATGATTCACGTCAATATTTTTCTCACATCATCCGACAAATTTAATAGATCAACCATTAGATTTGTGGGGTCCACCATTGAATTTGTGTGTAATCCATATAAGTCCACAAATCTAATAGTTGATTTGTAAGATGAAATCAGAAAAATATTGACGTGAATCATTTCTCTGTTATTAGTGACAACTTTAAGTCGTTACCTGGATTGGCCTAAAAGCCACCGACCTAATTGTGGACTAGGTCATAAGATAGGATCATGTAAGATAAATGAATTAATCACACGATTCACACTAGAAGCCTTCGCATCCATCTCTTCTCACTCATCATCATACATATTCTAGGGTTTCTCTGTCTTTTTCAATAACGCTTTGTAGACTCATTACTGAATCAAAAGATCTTTCATCGTTCTCTGCCAAAGAGGGAAGTTTTTCTTGTCATTGAACTTCTCCATTTCATACTTGGTATTTATGAAAAAATAAAGCCACTCAAAATCCGAAGGTCCATTACACCCAAAATGTCATCCTTAGACAAAAGCGATTCTTCCTCCAAGGAAAGAAAAAAAGTAAAAACCTTTATTTATTTTTAATTTTTTTTTTTTTTTTTTGGAACAAACAAAGACTATGGGCTCGTTTTGGTGTGCAATTTTTTGTTTTTTGTTTTTTTTTTGTTTTTTGCATTCTTCTCAACTTTCTTTAAAATTGTGAATATCATGAAGAAAAAAGAGTTGAGATTATGTTTGGGTGGTTCAAATAATATAAATAAAATTTTAAAAAATATAATTAAAAAGTTTTAAAAAATATTACAAAAATCAAAAAGAAAAAAAAAATTGGGGTGGTTCAAGGGGTGGTCGGGCGACCCCCGAAACTGTGGGGGTCACCTTGTGATCCGTGCATTGACCTACCGTCTTGGGCTATCACCAAAACCCGTAGTGAGTCACCATCAGACCCAACGTGTGTCACTTGACTCACTATGTTTTTTTTTTTTAAAAAAAAGGTAATTTTATGGTGGTATAAGAGTCATTATACTTATTTACAGTATGATTTAGCCCCAAACATTAACAGTAGGTGTGATATTACAATTTTTTTTTTTAATTTAATTTAATTTTTATTTTTATTTTTTTAAGTTGGATACACTAAATTTAGAGTTTTTCAAATTTGAGAGGGTGATTATAAAAGTGATGAAAATTCATGGGGGTTAAGTGAAGTTTCCCTTAACTCTTTATATTTACTCATCCCAATGCTTTTCTCAAACCCAAATTCTACTTAAATAACAAAATAATGTTATTGTGGTAAACAAAACTTAGGGTCCGTTTGAGTTTGCAAATTCAAAAAGTGGGATTTAAAAATATCAATTTTAAAATGTGATTTTTAAAATACAGTTAAGCGTTTGGCAAAATTATAGTTTGGCATTTAAAATTGCAATTTACTCTTTAGAATTGTGTGTTTTCAAAAAAGTACTTCCCTACTTGCGATTTAAAAACATAGATTTTCTATGTTTTTAAATCCTAATCTTTTAAAAACGCAATCATAAACAATTAATTTTCTGCGATTTGATTTAAAATCACATATTTTATCTATAAAATTACAATGCCAAGCGCACCCTTAGGCTCTAAGCCCATAAACTCATTTATTCTCCTTTCGCAACTTCTTCCTTTGTATTGTCTTTTAAAGGTGATAAATTTTAGACTTAGGGAGCTTGGAAAGGTAAAGAATTAAGTTGGATTCCTAGATTTAATTGGTGGGGAAGGTTTTGGTATCTTCCTTGTCCTTTCCTAGTTTCCAAGCAACACATTTGTTCTAAATATCTCCTTATTTCAATATGTCACATGCTTCTGGGGTTAGGCAAGAATAGGATCTTTCCCTCCCTTAGATCTATTACCAAATTCATTTTCTCATTCTCTCCAAAATTCAAAGCATAAAGTTTATCAAAAAAGATCCTATTATTCATTTCCGCGAGTCTAGCTTCAATTAGGCTTCCCTTACTTTTTTGAGACGCGTTGTCAAATCTTAAACTTGATGTTGTACGTTGATACCACGCCGGTTTGATCTTTTTTTTTTTTTTTTTTTTTTTTGGAAAAACTATACTTATCCTACTTGAACTACTTTCCAATTTACAATATTCCCTTAAATTTTAAAAGGTAGCAATCGACCCTCTCAAACTACTAGATACATTCACTTTGCCCTTTCTTTTTGCATTTTACATTATCTTGAATTAATGGAAACTACAACACGTGACCCACAAATGACATATAGTGTCAATTATACCCTCTATTAGATGTGTGAAAATACAGTTATACCCTTAGACTAAAAAGATAATAAAAAGCTTCTTTGGCCAAGGAGACCCACGACCAAGCTAGCCATATAGGTCTCTAGCTGTGGAGACGGAGGGCTTGACCTTGGGTCTTTTTAATGTTTTCTTTAATGATGGGTATAATGGGAATTCTAAGTCGTGTGTATCGCGCATAAGTATTTTCGATTGGATTTAACAGAAAATCTTAACAGATAGGGCAAAGTGAAAGTACTAGGTAGTTAAAGGGGTCGAATATTGTAACATTTAAAAATTTGGAGAATATTGCGAATTTGGTAGAAGTTGGTGAGGGATTAGCGTAGTTTTCCCTTCTTTTAAAGTGATGATTCTTCATAATAATTTCTTTAGTTCCCTTGAGCCATTTAAGTGAAATGAAAGGAAAATTGTGATTCTTGCTAATGCTTTCTATGGTTCCTGTAAGCCTTTTGACAATAACACGAAACAAAATACAAATTCGAATTAAAAAAATTACCATCTCCAACCCTACATAATATTGCTGGAATATTATATATATACAATAATTTCCTGTATATGACTTCGAAACTTTATGTTATACTATTTGAACATATTTGAGAATTTATGGATGAAAATTTATAATATTCATTTTCTATCCAAGAAATTGTATTTTACAACTGGGGAGAGGGAGTCTCATCTTTAGATTCTTTACTTATAAAAAGAGTAATATTAAAGGCCAAAACATTCTATATATATAATGGTACAGCTCAACTCCATTTCGTGTAATATTAAAGACCAAAGGTGAAAGGTCGTCGTTTCAAAAGTGGCAAAAAACGAACTTCTCTATATGTAGAAGCAGCCTGCAGGTGCAATACTCTTTTCTTTTTTCTTTTGGGAAAAATATAAAAAAGACCCTCAAACTATCAGCCGTTTTCGATTTAGCCCCCTAATGCTCGAAAAGTGATAAAGTAGCCCCTCAAACTACCAAACTATTGCATTTTGGCCACTCCGTTAGCCAAAACCGTCAGTTTGGACGGAAACTGCAAAACGACGTCGTTTTGTTATGGGTAAGTTACTACAATTCCCTTTTATGAAAAAAAAAATTTTTTTTGGGAAAAATATAAAAAAGCCCCCCAAACTACCAACCGTTTTCATTTTAGCCCCCTAATGTTCATAAAGTGATAACGTAGCCCCCAACAAAACGACGTCGTTTTGCAGTTTCCGTCCAAACTGACGGTTTTGATTAACGGAGTGGCCAAAATGCAATAGTTTGGTAGTTTTGGGGGCTACTTTATCACTTTTGAAACATTAGGGGGCTAAATCCAAAACGGCTAATAGTTTGGGGGGCTTTTTTATATTTTTCCCTTTTCTTTTCTTTCTGTTTTGGGTTTATACCTTTCTATATACTCTGATCATATCGCTTATGTTTATTTGTTAAGCTCAAAGTTGCATGTGTACTGTAGTTGTAGCATAAACATGCAGGGAGTTCCTCCAAAATTTGATTTTGTTTTGACATTTATTCTTTTGGAGTACTTTTGATTTGTGTTAAGGATTGAAGTTTTTCTTGATATGGGGTAGAATTTAAATCGAAGTGTCAATGTGCATGAGAAAGTTTGCATGTTTGTGCAATTTTAACTATTATATCATTCCCATTAAGAAAAGAGAAAAAGAAAAATGACAGCTTCCGTTGGGAGTGTCCGTGAGCCGCCCCTCTATTAGGGTGTGGAGATGGCTGGTGGCCACCCCCGGGGTGGCTGCCAACCACACCCAACAAAGGGATGATTGTGCCATATATTTGTTTGTTTGTTTGTTTGTTTTTTATTATTATTAATTTTATGTCATTTTTGTTATTTATTTGAGGGAAAAACATAATTAAGTTTTAGATTTATAATTTTCTTAAATTCAGGTCTTAAATTGGTAAAATTCAAAACTAAGGTCCTAAAGGCACACCAAAAAAAAAAAAAAAACAATATAAAATATTTTCCTAAAATTTTAAAACCAAAAGTGTATATCCGGCATCCCCACAAATTATAAGTATAATTGGGTTTATTTAAGACAAGACTTTTGTGGAAGGCTCTAATATTCAATTGGAAAAAGTCCACGTATATATGTATTCCCTCAAACTATTATCAATTAAATTGACAATGTTTCTAGCCGTTCTCCAAACTTTTAATTGGGGCAATGTTTTCCTTTAAACTATCAAAAATTTGTCAATATCTTTCAATGACAAAAATACCATTGATAAATGTTTTTTAAAATATTCTAAAACTTATTATTATTATTATTATTTTGAAAAAAAAAAAAAAAATAGAATCAAGGAGGTGACCAAGCCACCTCTAATTGACTAACGGGTGGCTCGGTCACTCCAATTCTCACAATGTCAATTAAATAGTAGTTTGAGGAAATATAAACTTCTTTCAATTCAATTTAATGAAAGGGACAAAGAGATCAAGTATTTAGCATAGTGCTATAGATAGGGTGGATTGGGGGCAACGCCCGCCCAAGCCCAAAAAATACTTACATGGGCTCCCCTTAAAATAAAATAAATAAATAAATTCTTAAGTTCAAAAAAGATAAAAAATAAAAAATAAAAAATAAAAAAATAAAAAGCAGGGACTCTACAACATAATTCTTGAAATAAAAAATAAAACGTTTAATGGATTTTTCAAGTCAAAACCAAAAGATTATGTATAGGCTAACTAGCTACCAAAATTTCGAAAGAAAAAAAAGAAAAAAATCCATACAATGGCCTCACCTCTTAAAAAAAATGAAACTATATAGAATGACCTCTTAAAACATGACATGCCATGTTTTCAAACTTTTTTAGTCTACCCATTATTGTTTCCCAGAGCTTCCTTCCCTTTTCAGTGATTCGATTCATTCTTTTCTTTTCGATTTCCCTCTTCGTGCTCCATTTTCTAACCCTTTTTTTTTTGTGTGTGTGTAATCAAAGAATGCAAAAACCTAAAAGATACATATTACAGAAGACTAAAGTATGGAGAAGACACAATGTTCGATAAATCTTCTTCTTCTTCTAGTTTTAATCTTTTAATTGCTTCTCCTCCTCCTCAGCACAGGCTAAAGCCTGGATTGACAATCAACGCAAAACTTCATAAGTGTTAGGCTGCCTAGGTGCATTATTGTTTTGGTAAAGGCATGTGATTAAGTGAAAGTAAGTGTCAAGTACTCCCGATCCCGTTAATTATTTTTTTATAAACACATTATGTTGATTGTTGATGCAATAGTTTTGTTGTTTTTCTTCTTTTTTCTGTTTTTTTTTTTTTTTTTTTAATTGGATAAACAAAACAAAGAATCGGTTACATCTTTAGTTGTTCGTCAAAGAAAAAATTCTAACATGGAAGTAAGGTTTTTTTTTTTTTTTTTGCCTAACTTGTGCACAGATCTTTTTTCACCTATAAGAGTACCCTATGTATTAATCATTTTCTTTTTTGCATGTGAATTTGAGCAAAGTCAAAGCTCCAAAGCAATTAACACATGAACTCAAGCGCACCTGCGCTCGACAATAGCTCCTGAAGGCTCAAGCCCACTCGCGGTCACGCACCTACGAATCAGCGCTACTGCGCTCGAGCACATCTCCTAAGGTAGCACCAATAGACTGGTAATAGTTGAAAAATTTTGTCAAAAATTTATTTTTGGTCCTTTTTATGAGTTTTTAAATTTTAGTTTTATTTTTTATTTTTTTATTTTTCTGTGTTAGTCAGTTTTTTTAGTTTATTTTATTTAAAAATATATTTAAAAAAAAAGTTTAATTTTTTATGTGCTAAAAAGTGAGAGTGATCATGGATTCTCAAGCTGAGATCAAAGACTTACGTGACAAATTAGAGCACTTGAAAGTATCTAGATCTACCCCGACCCATTTTTCTCACACTTACACACCACATAAACTATGTTCATACTGCTCCAATTCTTATCATAGTGATAATGATTGTCCATTCTAGGGACAATTTTCTAATTCTTCATATGAGCAGATGAACACTAATTTTTTTAGCTCGAGGTTTACTTCAAATTCCAGTTATTACAACCCGGATTTGAGCAACCATTATGATTTCTCGTGGCAAACTCAAGCTACAGGAAATTATGCTCACCAATTTGATGAATTGCACCATTCAGACTATCAGCAGTTCAATCATCAAGCTCAACCACCTGCATATCAAACCACCACTCAAGTGCCACAGCCGGCACCACAGACGTCACTAGAAGACATGATGAAAGCATTCGTGCAATCAACTGACAAGAATATCCAATAGCTAAAGAATTCCAATGTGAACTTGTCCCAAGCCATACAAAAGCTGACGAACTCCGCCATGAGCAATAGCAGAGACATACAAGAACTTAAGAACTTCACTCATCAAGCTATGTCAAGGTTGGAAGGACATATCGATCATTTAGTTGCTGAACTCAACAGAATAGAGGAAGAAGAGTTTCAAAGTCAACTGATGGGTGAAAGGCACTACATGATTGATGACGATGATTCCAAAAATTCTTATCATGAGCATGCCCAAGTCACCACCACACTTGAGAGTGAGGAAATTGTGGATAACATTGAGGAGGAAGAAAAATTTGAACAAGTTGAGCAAATTGAGCACTATGAGAACAGTGAGCCCCCAACAGATCCTAATCTGTCCAGTGACATGGAAGTAAGTACTGAAGCTCTTGCCAGCATCACTGTCCCTCTTGAGATACATCAAGAGTCACCTCATGTCAAGATATTCAAGGACTTGTGCACACAAGCATACAAATGTAGGAACCACTTTCCTAAGAAGATCCATCAAAGCAAGCAAGTCTACATAAGATGACAAAACATCCTTCCAAAGAGCTATGAAGTTTTGAAGAAGAAAGGGTGGAAGGGATTAGTTGGACATCCGCATGATATGGGGAAGCACTGTAAAGTTTTCTCCTCTAGTTTATTTTCTACACTTCACTCCACAAATTCTTTCTTTACTTTTCAATTACATTTTGTTTTTTTATTTGTTTTTGTTTCTAACAGCAATTAATCTTTTGATGTTTGTTTCTAAAAAAATATTGCTGTTAGTTTTTGTTGATAAGTGTTTTTGTGTTTAAGTTTGGGGACGCCCTAGCCTTGTTCACACTCAGATTTTCTTACTTTCGGTAATGTATTTATATACTACACATTGAGGGCAATCTGTAATTCAAGTTTGGGGATATGGAAAAAAACTTTGTCTGTTTATTTTTGTTCTTATTGTTTGCTTTTATTCTAATTTGTTTATTTTTATTTGTCTTTTTGTGTTAAAAAAAAATTGTACTATGTTGTTGTCAAGTTTGAGTTAAACTGTAACTGTGATTTGCATTTCATTAGTTTGCTTAAAGGGTTGAACACATCATTATGTGATTAGGAGTCTGAGTCCTTTGACTTATTTTTGGGATGTCGAATAATGAAATATGGTTGCCCATTTGCTTTCTTTCTCTATCAACAAATTCAGTTTTTGTTACCAAACAAGACTTTGACAATCATCACTATGATAACACAATCAACCTAATTCAAACATTAAAAAGGAAAATTTTGGAAGAAAAGTATATCAATAGTTTTGATAAATTTTGAATTTTAAAGAAATTTAGGGGTATAAAGGACTTTTACTCATTTGACTGTTTGATTTAACTACAAAATCCTAATGGAAGGGGCAAAGTTGAAGGAAATGAAAGTTGGATACATCAAAGTGAGAGTTTTTGAACAATGGGGGGGTGTCTGCAAAAACCGCAAAAGTATAGGGGGGTAAGTGAAGTTTCCCCTTTAACTTATTTAGGGTCCTCGTACCAAATGCATTTAAGTTTTGGGCTTCAATTTTGTGTTTGGGTTACTTGAAAATCAATTTATGTAAATATTAAGTTAAAAAAAAAAAAAAAAAAAGGAAAGAAAAGAATAACAAAAAAGTAATGAACCTAGTTTTACTTATTCATTTTTAGGGTCCCCATGGGCCATACTAATGCATTTATGTTTAAGTTTAGGGTAATTCTTATATATTTATGTTTTTAATGTACGTAATAACACTATGGACAAGAGTTGGACGAAGAAGTCTAGGGGTATGAAGGAATACAGAGACAGATGTAGAGCATTTATGGACTTCGTAGTTAGAAATTGTGACACTCTAGACAAACTTATTGTGTGCCCTTGTAAGACGTGTCGTTGTAACATGAGACACCCCCTAGATTTGGTATACGACCACTTTACAGGAGGGAAAGGAATATGGCCCCAATATAAAGACTGGATTTATCATGGTGAGAGGCTTGTTCGAGCTCCCGTTGAAGGCTCGAATTTATCATGTCTGGCCACAGCTACGAGTGTAAGCACTTAATAGGGTGGAAATATGCACGCCATGTTGCGTGATGCATTTGGCATGCACGAAGTCAGAGATGACAATAGTGAGCCTCGGTTGAGGTGCATGGAGAGGAAGAACACATTGTGCATGATGAAGCCGATGGAGGTGAAGTACGAAAGTACGAGGAATTGCTTAAAAAGGCAGACAAACCGCTTCATGATAAGACCAAACATAGCAAGCTGAGTGCTACTGTACATCAGTACAATTTGAAGTGTGTGGGTGGATTGAGTTAGTAACACGATATTCTCGTGTTTCCTTAAGCTAATCAATCAGTTGCTGCTTGCAAATGATGGAGCTTTGCCAGTTAATTCATATGAGGCCAAACGGTTTTTAAGGGACATAGGACTCGGGTATGAGAAGATTCCGGCTTGTCGCAATGATTGTATGTTGTTCTGGAAGGGCAATAAGGACTTAGATTCATGTGTTAAATGTGGAAAATCTAAGTGGAAGGATGAAATTCATTTGGATGAGGATGGCCACCCCATATCGTCGAGTAAGAGACGTCCGGTCAAGGTTTTGCGGTGGTTTTCCATCATACCACGATTATAGAGGTTTTTTATGTCAGAGCATATTGCACCCTATATGAGGTGGCATGCAGAAGGCCGCATTAAGGACGGCATATTGAGGCATCCAGCCGACGGCGAAGCATGGAAGTCATTCAACAATTTATATCCGGAGTTTTCAGTGGACAGTAGGAACGTAAGACTTGTCCTAACCTCAGATGGATTTAATCTTTTTGAGAACATGAGCACATCCTATAGTACTTGGCCTGTAATGCTTGTACCGTGCAACCTGTCTCCTTGGATGTGCATGAAACAAACGTCTTACATATTATCCCTAATTATTCCAAGCCCAAGTTCACCTGGAATTGATATAGATGTCTATATGCAACCCTTAATTGAAGAATTACAGCAACTATAGAGTGTGGGAGTACGAACATTTGATGTCTCCCTGAAAAAGAATTTCATGCTCCAAGCAGAGCTGATGTGGACAATTAATGACTTCCCGACATACGTGAACTTGTCTGGGTAACCTACAAGAGGTGGAAAGGCATACCCTTGCTATATGCATGCAATAAGGTCTAGATGGTTAAAACATGGAAATAAATTTTGCTTTATGGGGCATAGGCGATACTTGCCCATGGATCATCCGTGAAGGCGGAATAAAAGGACATTTGACGGTAACCAAGAACTAGAATGTGCCCCCAATGTGCCAGATGGAGATGAAATCCAAAAACAGTTAGAAGAGATGGTATTTGGGGATGAGAGCGCCGGTAAGTCAGTTAACATTAATAATTCACATGCAAAGAGGAAGATGACTGATAATGTATTGTGGAAGAAGAAAAATATTTTCTTTTGGTTGCCATACTGGAAGGATAATTTATTACGGCACAACTTTGATGTCATGCACATGGAGAAAAATGTGATAGACAATATAATTGTCACAATACTCGACATTAAGGGGAAAACAAATGACAACCTTCAAGCCTGTAAAGACTTGCAAGAAATGGGTTTGAGACATATACTTCATCCTTTCACGGGTGATGATGGGAGAATTTATGTGCCTCATGCTTGCCACACGATGTCGAAAGAGGATAAAACTAATTTTCTAAAAGTGCTTCGAAATATAAGTGTACCAGACGGATATGCCTCAAACATTTCTCGATGTGTAAAACTTAAGGATCGAACGATATCGGGTTTGAAAAGTCATGACAGTCACGTATTGATTGAACAGCTTCTCCGGATTGCATTGCGTGGATTACTGCCCGGTAAAGTGGTTAGACCTCTGGTTGAGATGTCTGCATTTTTCAGGGGCATATGTTCAACGGCGTTGACCTAAGAGGATATGGCCCGACTTGAAGCTGACATCTATATCACTCTGTGCAAGATGGAATAGATATTCCCCCTCAGTTTTTTCACCAGCATACTTCATGTTGTGATGCATCTTGTCCGTGAATGCCGACTCGGTGGACCAGTACAATACAGGTGGATGTATTCGGCAGATAGGTAAAATTTTCGCGTAAAAAATTAAAATTATAATTTTGTTGCCCTTTATTTATTTAAAAACAATTATTAGATGTAATGATTGACTAGTTTTGATATATAGGAGCCTCAGAGGGTTCAAATCTACTATGTGCAATAAAGCGGCTCCTGAGGGCTGCTTGAGGAGGGCTACATAGCAACGGAGTTGGTGATGTTTTATTCGATGTATTTAGAGAACACACTGACATTTCATAATAGGCCACAACAAAACCCGAATGGGCCTAAAGGGGCGGGAACCTGAGTCGTCCTTGACCGACTCACGTTAACACAGATTCACCGTTATATTGTGTTTAATACAGATGAGTTCCTCCAATTGCAGACGTGAGTATTGTGTAATCAAGATATGCATGTTCATATCATGCAACACTATTAGTTGTGAATTATAATTAATTAATTTTATTTCAAAATGTAGGATGCACAAAAATTCAATAAAGCAAACTGCAAACAGGGGGTGAACGACGGACGATCAGTTGGAAACCCAACATTTTGAGCAATTTTGCGATTGGTACCGTGACTACGTAAGACTAATGTCATGCACACCTTCAAAATTCCAAAATATTTCCTCATCGCACTAACTACACTTCATCATTGTATATGACTCGTAGGTCGATTGTTTGGACGATCGATGCATGAAGGATATTGGTGGCAAACTAGTAATGCATTGTAGAGGGTCGATGGTCTCAGCAGTCCAATATAACAGATATGTGGTCAACGGCAAGTTCTTTTGCACTGTCGCACATGATGTAAGAAAGAGGTCTCAGAATAGTGGCGTGCGTGTACCGACTGTTGATGGCAAAACATACTACGAGAAGGTAACTCAAATACTTGAGGTGGAGTATTATGACAAGACGAAGTATGTTATGTTCAAGTGTGATTGGGCAGACAACACAAGGGATAGGGGATACAAGGTGGACGAATATGGCCTAACGCTTGTCAACTTTAAAAACCTTGTCCATAGGGGGGAGCTGATTAGTGATGAGCCGTATGTACTAGTTTTCCAAGTGGAACAAGTTTTTTACGTCGAAGATGAAAGGAACCCAGATTGAGCTTGGACGGTGATGACTAAACCTAGAAACATATACTACGTTGGTCAGGGTCAAGCGCCTCATGATGATCATGCCAACTATCACGAGAGTGAGCCACTCATTTTAAACAATAATCAGCAGTACGATCCGCATGATGACATCTAATACGTCCGACTTGGCTCAGCACCAATCGAAGCGTATGTCATTCCATACAAATTAAATATTGTATATTAATTGATTTGTTGTTATTTATTTGTACATTGATTGTCAATTTTTCTTCATATAAGCGGTGAATATTTCTTACACTATTCACATAACTAATTGGGTGCGTGCTGTATTTCGCATGTTGATATGAGTACTTGGGAGAAGACAAGAGAACAGAGGACACAATCTTCTGGGTCGAGATTACATCATGACCTTATGGACAGTGAGTCATAAGAAGCTGCTATGCTTCTCCGGCAGCAACCAGGGTATCGATCGATACTTCCAGAGCATGTGGAAAGGCAGACACCTGTGAGAGACGATTATATCTTCGACATTCCCGGCTTTTCGATTGATATAGGCCAAGTACTCCATGACCAATCCCGTCCGACAGGCCTTACCTAGGTAGAGTATCGATATGAGCCTAGTCCTCGCGACCCTAATGACTCCATGCGTTTGCCATCCCTGCCACCCACATTGACCCAGATGGGTATATTGCCGCACGGCTATTTTGATCGGCCACCACACAGCAGCGCACGTGTGGATGATAGTGAGACACAGGCCACTGATGACATGGATGTTGGGACAGGTGACACGCACAATCAACAGCACAATGACCCTGCTTGGCCAGTATTGACTATCGACCAGGTTCGCACGATAGGTATGTATGTATGCTATTCAGAACCATAAATATGTACATATTTACGCATGATGGTGCATGTAGTTAATTAGTACATAAATTCAAATAATATATGTTTCACCATTTGTGTGTTAATTAAACATCATTGCATATAGCCAGGATAACTTTGAAGTGTTGACCGTAAATGACTCACACAAGTTGTGGGACATTCCCGATGGAAAAATGATCGTCATGGAGTATAATGGCCCGTGGCAGCCCGTAGAACTAAGCGGCTCAAAATTTAGACGGATTATGGGCAAGACTGTCAAGAGCGGGTCCTTTATCAGGCTATTCGACAACTGGAAGGAGGTACCAAAAAATACGAAGGAGGATTTTTTTGAGTCATTGATGGTAAGTGTAGATTAGATGTTCTTAATTTATGATATGTAGCATTTGTATATTAAATTTTGTAAAACAACCAACGCTTTAATATCCTAGTTTTTAACTGATGCAGAATCACTTCTACATCATGCCTGGGTCGGATATGACAGAAATAAAAAAGGATGCGTTCAGAGACATGGGCGAAAAGCTGAAGCTTTTGAGGCACAAGTTAAGGAAAAAGCTCATGATTTAGAGCGGCGAACTCCTGCGACAATGGCGGCGAGGATGGGCCAGACAATTGCAAAGTACAACCCTGCAGATGTGGAAAAATTGTTGGTGAAATGGTGTGATCCCGCTTATCAAGTAGGTCACTTTAAACTATTTGTGTTTCGTTAATTGTAATTGTTCGGTGGCTTAGCTATTAATAACGTTTACATGTTGTGTTCGTAGGAATATGCTCACATGAAAGACATATGAGCCCGGAATCAAATACCACATTACACCGGCTCGAAGAGCTATGCAAGGGTGGCACATGAGGACGTACTACTCTAATTTACCATAACTATATGTATATGTCATATATTATGTAATATATATACTAACGTTTTATTGATGGTTTGAACTTATTGCAGGTAATTACTTTGGGCAAGGCTGCTATGCGAGCGAGGGCTTACATCAAGACCCATAGAAAGAAAGATGGTAGCTGCCCAAATCCGGTGGTTGTAGAGAGAATTGTAAGTGCCTTACACCTTGTCATGAATTTTTATTTATGTATTAACTTATTGAGTCTTAACAATTATATATATAACAATGATCATGTACATGCATGAATTGAGGAGTTATTGAAAACTGACCCCGCGGAACTGGTAGATGGGCCTCAGGGTACGATTAGGTGGACACCGAATAACGCTTATGCCCTGGCGCACGGTAATAAGCCTAAGTATGCGGGTCGTGTTCGAGGGGTCAGCAAGAATATTCTGCCTGCACACGGCACCATCCACTCATACTATACACCGTCCCAGGCACGGTCACAGAACCCTGGTGGCTCGATGGTCTCCCGTGCTGAATTTGAAAGAGCCATTGAAGCTGAGAAGGAGAAGCACAAGGAGCAAATGGATGCGATGCTGGAGCAGCAGAGGGAGGAGATTACTGCGGCGGTGACCGCGCAGGTGGCTCAACAGATGGCTTCTTAGATGGCGGCATATTAGGCCCGGTTTCACAGCCTTGAGGGGTTGAGACGTATGAGCTCCGAGCCGGAGGTGAAGACTATCAGGGCTCCTCAAGACGCAAAGTCCCTAGCCCGAGTGATTGTGAGATCCTCAGTTGATAGCCAAGGCAACACTATATTCTTATTGTTTCTATTTTAGTAACACGATTATCTTACGAGATGACTATCATTTTAATGGCTAGTAATTTTGTTTGGTAAATAAACTTTGTTCGTATCTAACACAATTGTATATAACACAATTGCAACGTACTATGTGTAGATGACGTAAGAGTAGAAGCCGAGGACGATGATTACAGTGAAATTCAACACCCGACGCCGGCTGGACAGAAGTCTCGTTTGTCAAGACATTATACCCGTCGTTCAGCAACCCCGTGAGTATATATATAATCGAGTATCTTATATATATACTTAACTCAAAATAATCTACTACTTGTTGTTCTTGATTGGTTTTGTTGTGGTTGGAGCTTTGTATATTTAATCTTACCATATTTGTTGAAGCCACCTCATTGAATAAATTTATATGTAGATATATATGTGTTTGTGCATAGGTCGTGCAAATATATATGTTGAGGTTGTTTATGTGACAAACATTCGATTTTTTCTCATTTACTTGGACGTTGTTCATCTCTTAGGACTTGATAAGATTCTATCACACGTGTCAATTTGCTGATTGATTGTTTATTTTATCATTTGCAGTTAGTGTGGAGAAGTCGGGAGATAATGATCATGATGATGTTCACTCGGATTTCGTCGGACTAGTGTTTGTTTGATAGTTTTTTGTGTATAATTTAACTTATTTAAGGCTTAAGTTTTTTGTATTCGTGTATAATGTAAGTTGTATTGTATTTTACTATTTCTTATGTTGATGTGTATATATTTAGAGTTGGATTATTTGTGGTAGTTGGATTATTTATATATATAGTTGAATTACTATATTTTGATTGATGTTGGATTATTGGATTAGTTGAATTATATAATGTAACTCATATATCAGGTGCCGACCGGAGAAAATTCTATTATAACGACCGGAGAAAAAGAGAAAAAAAAAAAAAATTCCTGCCACAAATGGTGACGTGTCAATTATGACACGTTACCATTAACGTTACAAAAAGATGGTAACGTGTCAATTATTCACACATTACTAAATGGTAACGTGTCAGAATATGACACGTTACTAAATTTCAAGTAGTTACGATCAATTTTTTAACCCGTCAAACACGTTACCATATACACGTTACTAAACTTCAGTAACATGTTAACACCATATACACGTTACTAACGGTCTGTGACAAAAAAAAAAAAAAATTCTTGTAGTGCCTGTTCAGACATTAGCCTAACCAGAGAATTGGTGTTCGCTACTCTACCCAGACAAATCAGGAAGCAATGACTCCCTGGAACTGATCCAGTTTGGACACCATATGTCCATGCATGTTCGAAGGTCAACCCTTGTACTTGTCTTTTTGCAGTAGTTCTTCATAATCCTCAACCGATCGAAGACATAAGTACAAATTAAGCTACCCAATCCCCGAAAAACATAAAACTAGGAGGAAGTTGCATGTAGAAATTAATCTGATTGTTTAGATACATGTATGTGGCAAACAGTATAATTATAATTGACGGCAGTTGAGGAATGGAGTGATTTTACACATACACAAAGCCAAAAGGACCAATTTTATCACTTTTGAAAACCTAGTAACTAATTTTATAAACTTCAAAAGCACTATGATCAATTTTATATTTTAACCATTTATATTCACATGCCCCCTACATTTCTCAAACCCAGATTCTACCCATGGAACAAAATACTGTAATAGTGGTAAACTAAACTTATGCTCTTAGCCCTTTATAACCTATTTATTCCCCTTTTAATTTGCTATTTCTTCCTTGCACTATTTTCTCTCAAAGGGAGGTAAATTATAAGCTTATGGGGCTTGTAAAGGTAAATAATTAAATTGGATTCTTAGATCTAATTGGTGGGGAAGGTTTTGGCATATATCTTCCTTTTCCTTTAATTCCTAGCTAGTTTCCAAGCAACAATATTTGTTCTAAATATCTCCTTATTTCTATATGCATTTCAGATGCTTGTGCGCTTGGGCCAAGAATGTGATCTTTCCTTCCCCTAGATCTATTAGCAAATTCCTTTACTTAATCTCTCCAAAATTTGAGGAATATTGCAATTAGGTGAAAGTCAGAGGAGAGTAAGTGTAGTTTTCCTTGCTCCATGTACCATAATTAAGAGGATGCATGTTGATCCAGAAAGTGAAATGCAAGGAAAGTGGTGATTCTTCGTGATATGCTTTCTTCAAGTGAAATGCAAGGCAAATGGTGATTCTTGCTAATTATGCTTTCTATGTTTAGTGTTTAGAGGAACTTGTATCTTACAAGTGCCGACCTTTACTTATAAAAAGAGAGGGAGCTCTGATCTTTTGGTTGTGCCAGCAAAACTAGCTAGTCAAGATCGATCAAACTTCTCCATAGCAGGTGCAATACTTTTTTTTTTTTTTTTTTTTTTTTTTAAGGTTAATACGTACCTTTCTATATATACTCTGACATTTGCCTACGTTTATTTATTTGTTAAGCTCAAAGTTGCCTTTGTTTAGTGTAGTTGTAGCATAAATTAATTAACATGCAGGGGGTTGACCGAAAATTTGATTTTGTTTTGACATTTAATTTATTCTTTTAGAGTTTTGGTTTGCACTAATTAATTAAGGATTGAAGTTTTTGTCGTTATGGAAATAAAAAAAGTTTGTGGATTAATTAAGCCAAACCCAAAAGCTTACAGGTTAACCACCAAAATTTCCAAAGAAAATAAATCCATACCGTTGCCCAACCCCTTAGAAAAGTAAAATTATATAGCATCTTAAATTAACTTGACATGACACGTTTTTACACTTTTTTAAGCTTACTTATTATTGTTCCTTAGAGCTTCCTTCTCTCTTCGTCAACGGTTTATCTTCTTTTAGTTTTCTGTTTCTCTCTGTGCCTTACCACCTTTTTTTATTTATTTTTTATTTTATTTTATTTTATTTTTTATTTTCAAGCAAATTATAACACAAATACGTATTAGAGCATTAGCGGTAGATACTCAACAATTTTCCTTAAATTTAAGAAACAAAACTATCTTTTAGTTCCTTATCTAAATACACCGTACAATAATTTCCCTAAATCTTCCCTATATCATTAAAATAATATTTTTTTACTTCTATTTTTTCTATTCTAGAAAAATCTGTCTATTTTCTCCCCGTCCCTCTCTCTCTCTCTAGTCTCCATTGATTTCTAGGTTCTGATATTTTGTTTGTTTGTTGATTTACCTTTCTTTTCAAGCTCTGAAATTTCGTGGTCGTCCAACATTATTCCCACCTTCTCTTTCTCTGTTAGGGAAATTTTTTCCCACAACTTCTTCGGTTCCTCCTCCATAACTGATTTCAAGTGGTGGAATATTCAATGTGTTTGGGTTGATGATTTTGTGGATTTGTGATTTGTTCATTTTGAGGAATTTATGGTTTCATCATTTTGAAGATTTTGGTCTTCATTTTTTTTTTGTTTGTTCAGTTGTTGTTGACTGAGAATGGGAGACGAGAGAACATGAGAGATATAGATCCGGTTCCATGAGAGATAGAGAGAGGCGGAGAGGAAGATGGAAGTGCTGTGAAGAAGAAGAGATGAGGAAGAAAAGATCGGGAAACACGAGATCGAGGAGAGAGGAAAGATGAGAGAAACTTGTATTTTATCATTAAAATAAAGCATTGGGTAGCGATAATGTTTTCCAATGCATTGGAAAATACTGTACGTAGCTACCCCTTGAAGTAGGTTAAATTTAGGGCTTTTGACGTGGGTGTGGTTTTGTGGTTTTTTTTCCTTCTATTTTTTTCTTAAACTTAGGGAAGTGAATGCCATATAGGGCATCTGCTGCTAATGCTCTTACAAATAACTAAAGTTTGGAGGAGACTCCGTATTCAATAAGTCGTCATCTTCTTCTTCTTCATTTCTTAACTTATCTAACCGGAGAGTAATGATACAGGTTACGCGGCGTGCGTGAACAGTAACGCACGCCGCTGACGTGGCATGTGCCACGTCGTAACCTCTATTTAAAAAAAAAAAAAAAATCCAAAATCCTGCGTCAAAAACCTCCAGCCCCGTCCATTTTATTTCCCCCCAAAATTTTCCCCAAACCATTCTCCCTCCCATTCTCCCTCCAAACCAACCATTTCTCCCCCCACCGGCACCATCGCCGGCACTGTAATCTCCTCTCCCCACCGTTACTGCCGCCGACGACCCGAAACCCTTTCTCCCGAGAATCACATTTCATTTCCCCCTTTTTTCTCCCCAACCCATTTTCTTCCTCCACCGGCACCGTGAGTCTTCTCCTCTCCCCACCGTCACTGCTGCCGATGAGCCCAAAACCACCCCACCGTGCGATGACCAGCTCTACCATGCCTGGGACCCTCACCGACCTGGCCCATTGGCACTGCCGTTAAGGTCAACAGCGCAGACTCCGATATCGCCTTCAATTGCGCCAGGCGGCCTCCACCACGCCAAGAAGGTCAAGGCCTCTTGAGACCCTCGGGCTCTTTGAGACTTTTACAAGGTTGAAAAACCAAGGCAAAGTTAGAAAGCCATTTCATTTTGATTTTATTTCCACATCTGTCACTTTTTGCTTTGTCTATTACGTTTCAATTTCGTTCTCAAATTTTTCATGGGTTATTTTCTATTTCAAATATAATGGTGAAATATTTGTCTTGGAGTTTTCTATTGCTTAGTTCTTATCCTTTGCCCTTCCAGAAATCTCCTCTTCATCAATGTCTCTCTCAGGTACTCTCTCTTTATCTCTCTCTCACATTAGATTTGACTGATTGGTTAGCTTCTAGTGCTTGTTTTACTTAGTGACTTATGGAGCTTTGTTGGAAAAAGATTTGCTGAAGAAGAAAAGAAGTGGGTTTATCTCAGTGTTTTATTTCCTTTTTACCAACGTGATGATATGTTCGGCTTAGCATCTTGCGGACCCAGTTCATAATTTTCTGTTGTTTGCATTGTGATGGCTGATCAGATGGTTACAAATTGTAAATTTTAATGTATTTTCATTTATTGGGTGCTGGAATTTAGACTACTGGGCATACATTGAATAAGGTACAAATATGAGAAATTATCATTTTGCTAGATTTTTTTTTTTTTTTTTTTTTTTTTGTGTTTCTATTTGGACCATTGTAATTGGTCTCTGTGTTATTTTTTCTGCATAGGATGAGAAGGTCTATAGTAATTTCTAATTAATCACTGAGGAGATAACTTTTATGATGTTGGAAAATTTTATTTCAAATCTTGCTTTCTTACTTCTAATTTTTAGTGGTGTTGTAGCTTAAAATCTTCTTGTGGTGTTGAATAAGGCCAATGTAATCAATATATGAATTTGTACCATAGAGTTCTTAAGGCCAGTTAAAACTTCTTAAGAGCTTTTTTGACCGAGGGGTTACTCGAGTAATGAGTGCTTTTATCAAGAGTAGAAGATGATTTAGCCTTTAATTTTGTGTCTCAAAAGTGCATGCTAGGATTTATCAATAAATTTTCTGGCATTTTCTTTTAAGAAGCAAAATTCTACATTTCTTCTATACTGGCTGAGGAGTGCTTGTAATTGGATAGTAAATGATATTATTATATCGATTTTGATGTTGAAATATGTTGTTCATATGATTGCTAAGATTTTATGCTAAGCTTTACTTTGTTAACCTAATTGATGATTGATACTTGATCCATATGTATGTGTGCTAGTGTGAGGGACTTTCCTAACGCAATTGCATTTCTTGATGACAGGCATTGCCTATTTCCTGATGATGTTAAAAGATCATGTTCTACAATATGGTTGAGAAAAGACAACAATTATTTCCTTCATGTGACTAAACATAAGATTCTTTTGTTCTTCTGTTTTTATCCCTCTTGATTCACTATGTATTTGGTAGGTTGTAGGTACCTAGTGAATTGTACATAAAATTGATTATTGGAATGCTCCCAACTCTTGGCTTTATGTAAAATTAATTATTCTATGTGTAAGTTTGTTTCATCTCATTTGATTCTTTTAGCAAGTGTTGTTTGCAAGAATTTATGATGGAATTCAACATTCTCAAAAAATTGTGAAGGATTGGTTGTTTGTTTGACAAAAAATGGTTAAGCTGAAGGAAAATATTGAATTAAAAAACGGATGCAGTATAATCTTATGTCTTGATAGAGAAACATGCAGCCGATTGATAGCTAAATTTGCACGTGTTTTGGCCACCTCACAATGCTAATGTGTGCTGAAGGTTGCAAGCATAGCAAGGGCATTGTTGATAACCATATAGCTTTATTCCTTTCTGTTTTGCAAGTGAAAGATATAGTTGTTGTCAAAGTTTCAACCTTGAAAAGCAAGTAGAAAATCACACAAGACTTTTTCGACAACACATCATGACTTTGACAAAACAAAACCAACAAAGTACATTTAATTTTCACGAACTAAAAGATTCTATGCTTCAATAGTATGAAAATATTGAAGGATGTAGCAAAACAGAACAAAGAGAATTTTACAAGCTTGCAACATTAGTTTACAGTTGACCCATAAAAGGAAAAATGTAACCTCTTCCTTTTTGCAAACATGCGAAATACTTGCAAAATAATAAAATAAGCCTATTTAGGGTATCACTTGAATACATTTTAGTAATGAATTTGTACACCAATAATTTACAATAGGCAACCAAGCAACTCATCATAGAAAACGCTGAGGACCTGCGATCCCATGAGTCTGATTACATTAAGGAGTTTTGTGCAACCAGAACATGCAAAGAGATATATTGAATATACAAGAAGTTGAGGCCCATCATGGCTATGCCGAAGACTACAACTGATGCAATACAGCATGAATGGCCTTCAGATAAAGCTACATCAAAATCAAAGTAGTCAATAAGAAAAGGACCAATAAGTCAAACATTTAAAAACACATGCATTTTAGCGAAAGCAAATTTGGATATATTTTAGACAGCCATGTGAGAATGAACTAAATGGAAAGGTCGTAGTGGGCTAGTTTTAGTCAACCTGAGTGGTTCTTTCTTAATAGCATGGATTTATAAGAGTCAAGCATAATGTTAAAAAAGTTCATGCTAAAAGAGGACTTCCTATTCTGAGTTAATCCCATTGTTCTTATGTGTCACAATTATCCAAACATGCTTTTGACTCTTCCTTCGTAGCACATCTACATATTGGAGATACTTTCTGCAACTGAAAGAAACAATTCACTTCACCTTCCCTAGGTTTAGAAGTGATGGTGGCATAATTGGAACAACAGTAGGTAACTATATGTTTCCTTTGGCTCCATTGAGGCCAGAACTTTGGTCTTGGTGTTGCCTCACAATTCAAGAGAAGTTAGCAATGGGATGGTACAAAACAACCACCAGCCCTTCTTTCTAATTTTGTGCCAAAAATTCACCAAATTAAACTTCAAGAGGAGAATTTTATAAAAAAAATTGATGTCTTCTCAAGAGTTTTGTAGAATATCATCATATAAATTATAGACCAATTGCATGCCACCATTTTTTTTTTTTTTTTTTGGATAGGTAATTACATGCCACCATTTACATAGTATTACCTACTAGGTAACGCATCTGAAATGTATAAAAAGATTGGAAGCACAAGTAGCAAGCCATGAAAACAGCATAACTTCAACTCATTTGGTGGCATCTTCAGTAATTTTGATGGTTCCAACTCTCCATTTAGAAGACGCTGGACTAATAATGCATTTTTCTACCAAGAAACAAAAGAAAGTGACTTCTTTTTTCTTTTTCTTTTTTTTTTTGAAAAAGGAAGTTAATAAAAGTAGCAAGACAAATGTGACTACTTTTGCAGCAAAATGTACTCATATCTAAAGCTACGTGCTGTTTCCTCAAACCAATTTAATATGCTTTGTTTATTATGGACCCTAAGAGCAACAAACCTTACATATTGAAGGACTCGAGTCCTCAACTATGAACACAAACTATGCCCAAAAAAAGTAAAGGATTCATCTCATCAAGCAAAGGCATAACACTGTCTCTCTTTCATTCAAATGCTTCTAGCATTTGCTATTTACATGCTTGCAAATTCTTATAAAGAGAACCATGCCATCATTTTCTATTTACTCTTGCTTAGAATTTGATTGTTCAAAGATAACATACTTCATGCAATAAACTAAATTATCAACATCAAAAGAAGAGCAACTCACATAATGGTGGAACATCTCCACAACCTTCTCAGCTTCTTCTACAGTACTCATAGTGATAAACCCAAACCCTCTACTTTGATATGTTCCCCTCTTGTAATTCACCTATAACAAAATTAGTAAATTAGCAGAATTTCATGACAGAAAATTCCCCATCTTCCAGTTTTACTCTCTCACACACACAAAAACCAACAAAAATGCAAACTTTACCTCATCAATCTCAACAATTCCAACAAGATGATGTCATGTGAATGAATTCTCCAAAAAAAGAAAAAAAAAAAAAAAAGGCTTCTCACAAGCCCAAAGATCTGGAGAGCGCATTGGAAGATGTTCACCCCCAGTGTTGCTGCATTCACTTATTTTTGTATTAATGGACACAAAATCAATTAATAGCTTACACAAGTTGAAAAACCATAAGCAACAAGTATGCATAAGAAGCTACGAATCAACAGCAATGAGGGAAAGGTTAAAAAGAGACCAAAAAGAAAGAAAGGAAAAAAAAAAAAAAGAGTTGGGGATTTCAAAATTAAGCTCTAGCCTCAATTATAACATGTTGCAGGCCACTTTTGAATCAGCACAAGTTCATTATCCATTTTACATTGATGGTTCATTAAATCCGTACAAATTTCAACTTTGCAAACAAGTTTAAGGAGAGCTTAAGGTCTTAGGTCCATGGCGGGGACACTCTAAAAACAAAACATTTGACAACAACACAACTCCACTAGAATAGACAGCGATATCTTAGAATGGGAACTTGAGAGAGTTTATAGGTGCTCCAAATGAACCAATAGCTATTCATATACTTTTCTAATGACCACCAAATGGCTTTTTGCCTTCTTAATGAGGTGTATAAGAGAATGTGCTTTTTGGAAGGTATTCACATAGAATTGACCCACATAAACAAAACAAAGGTGTTCATATAGAATTAGTATTGGTGGGCTCTTTTTTGGCTTTTTTCCTTCATATATTCAGAGGCAGCATAAAAGTTATCATCTGAGTGATGAAGTAGATTTTGCTATAGACCTTATCATCATACGCAAATAACATTGAGACCAATTACAATGATCAAAAAAAAAAAACTCAATTTTCTAACAATATTATACTTCTCAGGTCTGTACCTTATTCAATGTATGCCCAGCAATATAAATTCCAGCACCCAACCAATGAAAATATATTGAAATTTACAATTTTTTAACCATCTAATCAGCCACCACAATGCAAACAACATAAAATCATGAATTGGGCCCGTAAGAAACTAAGCTGATCATGTCATCGCATTGGGCAAAAGGA
>NC_081548.1:4189633-4202077 GCF_901000735.1 Corylus avellana
TTTTTTTTTTTTTTTCAAGAAACAAAACAAACAATAGATCGAAGAAAAATAAATACCAGAAAGAAATACACAGACCATTGGGCCATACAATGGCTCTGATACCATGTTGAAATAATGATGATGTGGGAATTATAGCGGAAGCAAGAGATAGAAAGAACACAAAGAACTTACGGGTGGTTCGGTGTTAGACACCTACGTCCACCACTCGGAATACCCCTAAGGGCTACATTGTGCTCATTAACTTAATTTGTCTACAATACAAAGGTCCCTATTTATAAGGTAATGTCTAAATATAAGTTTGGTAATCAAATCCCCTTGATTTGATTACAATCCCAATATATGATTACAATCAACGCATAAATAAATAATATTTCAATATCAGCATAATTATGGAATATATGGAAAATATAATATATTTTCCATATATTCTAATAACGTGCAATTTAAGCCTGATGATGCTGAGATAGCAACTCGTAGAAATATGAAACTTCGAACACTAACCACCCCCAGCGCGATAGAGCTACACGAGGCTGGAGTGTTGTTTAAGGTACGGGAGAAGAGCAAAAATCTATTCGACATAAAATTCGAAAAAGGGAAACTAGAAATCCCAAGTTTTATTTTAAGCGATGAGAAAGAATACTCAATCAGAAATTCGCTTGCATTTGAGCAATGCCATTGTAGTGATGAGAACTACATAAATGACTATGTTATCCTTATAGGTCGCCTTGTTGAAACACGCAGGGATATAGACTTATTGGTGAAGCAGGGGATTATTGAGAATAGGATTAGCAACAGCCGAGATGGGTCACTTCTGTTAAACAAGCTTGCCGATGGGGCTATTTTGGACCAGGAAAAGTTCTATTTTGCTGCTCTTTTTGAGGAGTTGAACAAATACTACAACACCTCATGGCACAGGTGGAAGGCACACTTGAAACAAAGATATTTCAGAACACCATGGGCTGGGGTTTCGCTTTTAGCAGCTGTGTTTCTGCTTATTCTCACTATCGTACAAACGGTGTGTTCTTTGGCTGCGTTTTTCCCGACACTTAATCCTTCTTCTAATTAGTTCAGATTATGTATACTTGTTTTTTTGTTTATGTTTGTGTGGGTTAAAATATTTTCATGCCCTTCTAGTTCTGTCAAGAACAAGTTTTCTTTTGTATTGAATATTTGATAAGATGCATTCGTTTTGTGAAATAAATATACTAGTGTGGGTGTACCAACATTTTACCACTTAAAATGATCTTCATTGAGTGCTAAATGCTAATAAGTTAATCAAGTTAAGCTTTAGTCAAGTTCAAGCTTCCATTTTGATGCTTCACAAATCTATGCCTCGTCATAAAAAAATGATGAATCTTGATATCAACCTTTTGGCCTCAAAAGATAGCTTTCACTACTTACAACCGATTCACCAACATTACTCATTGCCAACACTACCAAAATAAATAAATAAAAATCCATTACGAATGACTTTTAGTGACGACATGCAAGTCATTGCTGATAAATCCTCGCAAATACTTCGACATTATTGCTCATTAGCGACAACTTTAAGTCGTTGTTGATATCTCCTTATCAGCGGTGACTTTTGTCGTTGCTGATAATGTTTAGGGTCATATTACTAATAGATTCAGAACCCAAAACGAGATGTCGTTTGATATAATAAGTTATCAACAATGACTTAAACTTGTCACTAGTATCTTATTATTATGAGAAACGATTCATGTCAATATTTTTCTCATATCATCTCATAAATTCAATAGATCAACCATTAGATTTGTGAGGCCTACTATTAAATTTATGTAGGGTCAACATAAGTGTACAAATGTAATAGTTGATTTGTAAGATGAGATGAGAAAAACATTGACATGAATCATTTCTCTATTATTAGCGACAACTTTAAGTCGTCGTGTGGATTGGCCTCAAAGCCACCAACCTAATTGTGGACTAGGTCGTAAGATAGGATCATATAAGATAAATGAATCACACTGCTGGCAGCCTTGACACCCATCTCTTCTCACTCATCATCATCCGTCTTCTAAGGTTTCTCTGTCTTTTTCAATAACACTTTGTAGAGTCATTAATGAATCAAAAGATCTTTCATCGTTCTCTGCCAAAGAGAGAATGTGTTCTTGTCATTGAACTTCCTCACTTCATACTTGATACTTATGAAAAAAATAGTTTTTTTTTTTAAAAAAAAAACACTCAAAATCCAAAGGTCCAATACACCCAAATGTCGTACTTAGACAAAAGGGATTCTTCCTCCGAGGAAAAAACAAAAGTAAAAACATTTTATATATATATATATATATATATATATATATATATATTTTTTTTTTTTTTTTGTCTAGAATGAACAACGACTATGGGCTCGTTTGGGTGTGCGATTTTTTTTTTTTTTTTTTGTATTTGTATTTGTATTTGTATTCTTTCTTTCCATAAAATTGTGAATATCAATAACAGAAAACATGTTTGGGTGAATATCAAAAAGAAAAAAGAAAAAAAAAATTGAGGCAGTTTTTAACCATCCCTAGGGTTGATTGGGCGACCACCGAAATAGATGGGGCCCACCTTGTGACCCGTGTGTTGACCTACGGTTGTGGGTCATTGCTATACCCTGTCGTGGGTCACTATCAAACACAACGTGTGTCACTTTACTCGCGTTGCAATTTTTTTTTTTTTAGTTTTATTTTTTTTAAGTTGGATACCCTAAATTAAGAGTTTTTCAAGTTTGAGGAGGTGACTACAAAAGCAATGAAAGTTTATGGGTGTTAAATGAAGTTTTTCTTAACTCTTTATATTAACTTGTCCCTCAAACCCAAATTCCACTTAGATAACAAAATATTGTGATGGTGGTAAACAAAACTTAGGGTCCGTTTGAGTTTACAAATTCAAAAAGTGAGATTTAAAAATAGCGATTTTAAAATGTGATTTTTAAATGCAGTAAACGTTTTACAAAATAGCAATTTGGCATTTAAAATCGTAGTTTACTCTTTAAAATTGTGTGTTCAAAAAGCACTTCCCTACTTGTTATTTGAAAATGCAGATTTTTTATGTTTTCAAATCACAATCTTTTAAAAACGCAATCACAAACAATTCATTTTCTGGGATTTGATTTAAAATCACACTTTATATCTATAAAATTGCAATGTCAAACGCACTTTTAAAATCATATTTTCTGCGATTTGATTTAAAATCACATTTTCTGCTACAGTGGCATGTCACCAATTTCTGCCAGTGTTATTTGTGATGTGTCACAAATAACACGTCACAAATAATTTTAATTTTAATTTTTTTTTTGTTTTGTTTTGTTTTTTCCTTGTTCGAACCTATTTTTTGTTTTTTTGTTTTGTTTTGTTTTTTGGTTTTGTTTTTTTTTTTTTTAAGTTGGTTACGCGTCAAAATTGACACATCACTAAAAAACTTGGTGACGTGTTATGAAGTAACACGTCACCAATTGGTGATGTGTGAAAAAACCCAGTATTATAGACACGTACGTCACTAAATCCCCATTTTTTTTAGTGTTAGCCCATTAACACATTTATTCTCCTTTTGTAACTTCTTCCGTTGTATTTTCTCTTAAAGCTGATAAATTTTAGACGTAGGGAGCTTGGAAAGGTAAAGAATGAAGTTGGATTCTAAGATTTAATTGGTGGGAAGGTTTTGGTATCTTCCTTGTCCTTTCCTAGTTTCCAAGCAACACATTTGTTCTAAATATCTCCTTATTTCTAGATGTCACATGCTTGTGGGCTTAGGGAAGAATAGGATCTTTCTCTCCCTTAGCTCTATTACCAAATTCATTTTCTCAATCTCTCCGAAATTTGAAGCACGAAGTTGATCGAAAAAGATCCTATTATTCATTTTCACGAGTCTAGCTTCAATTAAGTTTCCCTTACTCTTTTGAGACGCATTGTCAAATCTTAAACTTGATGTTGTCGTTAATTATACCATGCCGGTTTACTCTTCTTTTTTCTTTTATGGGAAAACTATATACTTATCTTACTTGAACTATTGTTCAATTTACAATGTTCTCTTAAATTTTAAAAGGTTACAATCGACCATCTTAAACTACCGGATACTTTCACTTTGCCCTTTCTGTCATCATTTTATATTATCTTGAACAGAAACTACAACACATGACCCACAAATGGTATAAAGTGTCAATTATACCCTCTATTATATGTCTGAAAATACAGTTATACCCTTAGCTAGAATAAAAATAATAAAAAGCTCCTTTGGCCAATTAAGGAGACCCACGACCAAGCTAGCCATATAGGACTCTAGATGTCGAGACAGACGGCTTGACCTTGGGTCTATCTTTTTAATGTTTTCTTTAATGATGGGGTATATTGGGCATTAATCTAAGTCGTGTGTATTGCACATAACATATTTTCAATTGGATTTAATAGAAAATCCTAATAGATGGGGTTAAGTGAAAGGGCTAGGTAGTTAAAGGGGTTGATTGTAACATTTAAAAATTTGGACAATATTGCAAATTTGGTAGAAGTTAGAGATGAGGGATTATTGTAGTTAATTTCCCCTTCTTTTAAAGTAATGATTCTTCATAATTATTTCTTTAGTTCCCTTGAGCCATTTAAGTGAAATGACAGGCAAGTTGTGATTCTTGCTAATATGCTTTCTATGGTTCGTGTAAGAAGAAACAAAATACAAATTCGAATTAAAAAAATTACCATCACCAACCCCACATAATATTATTGCTGTAATATTATTATGTATATACAATTTCCTGTATATATATATATGACTTCGAAACTTTATGTTATACTATTTGAACATATTTGAGAATTTATGGATGAAAATTTATAATATTCATTTTTCTATCCAAGAAATTGCCGGTGAGATATATATATATATATCCTACCATGCATGTAACATGTTGCTGTGGGGCCTATGTTTAGAGGAACATGTATACCATGCATGTAACATGTTGCTGTGGGGCCTATGTTTAGAGGAACATGTATTTTACAACCGGGGTGAGAGATCGGAGTCTCATCTTTAGATTTTTTACTTATAAAAAGAGTAATATTACAGGCCAAAACATTCTATATATATATAAAGGTACAGCTAGCTCAACTCCAATTCATGTAATATTAAAGACCAAAGGTGAAAGGTCGTCGTTTCCGGTCGTCTACGAATAAGTGGCAAAAAAAGAACTTCTCTATATGTATATAGCTGCACGCAGCCTGCAGGTGCAAGACTCTTTTCTTTTTCTTTAATTTCTTTCTGTTTAGCTAGGTTTTATACCTTTCTATACTCTAGATCAATATCGATCGCTTATGTTTCTTTGTTGAGCTCGAAGTTTCATATGTGTAGTACTGTAGTTGTAGCATAAACATGCAAGGAGTTAATTCATCCAAAATTTGATTTTGTTTTGACATTTTTTCTTTTGGAGTTTTCATTTCTGTTAGGGATTGAAGTTTTTGTTGATATGGGGAAGTATTTAAATCGAAGTGTCAATGTGCATGAGAAAGTTTGCATGTTTGTGCAATTTTAACTATCACATCATTCCCACTAAAAAAAAGAAAGAAAGAAAGACAGCTTAATTCATTGGAAGTGTCCGTGAGCCGCCCCTCTATTAGGGTGTGGAGATGGCTGGTGGCCACCCCAGGGTCCCTGCCAACCACACCCAACAAAGGGGTGATTGTGCCATAAGGGTTTTTAAAAAAAAAAAAAAAAAAAAAATTTGTTATTTATTTTAGGGAAAAAATTATTAAATTTTAGATTTAGAATTTTCTTAACTTGGCAAAATTCAAAACTAAGGTCCCTAAAGGCAAAAAAAAAAAAAAAAAAAAAAAAAGGGAGGATTATAAAAATTTTCCTAAAATTTTAAAACCAAAAGTGTATATATGGCATCCCCGCAAATTATATGACAAGACTTTTGTGGAGGGCTCTAATATTCAGTTGGAAAAAGTCTAGGTATGTATTCCTTCAAACTATTGTCAAATTGATAATGTTTATATCCGTCTTTCAAACTTTCAATTGGGGCAATGTTCTCCTTAAACTATCAAAAACTTGTCAATATCTTTCAATGACAAAAATACCATTAATAATTTTTTTAAAAAAATATTCTAAAACTTATTATTATTATTTAAAAAATAAATAAAATCCTGGAGGTGACCGAGGGTCTGAGCCACCCCTAACTGATTAACGGGTGACTCGGTTACCCCAATTCCAACAATGTCAATTATTGTTCCCCAAAGTTTGTTAAAGTAATGATTAAATGATTAAATTTATCTCTTCCTATCAGCTTAAACTCTTAGGAAAACTGGTGATTTAACATGATATCAAAGGTCATGGGATCAAACTTTGACTCCGTCAAATCACTCCCCATTTAAATTAAATATTTCACCTTAAAATGGAGTTTGAGCCCACATGTAAAAAAGGGTGTTAAAGTAATTATTAAGTGATTAAAATTTTCTTTTCCTATTAGTTTAAGCTTTTGGGACAAGTGGTAGTTTAACAAAGCTTCCTTCACTTTTCAGTGATTCGACTCTTCCCTTTCTTTTCAATTTCCCTCTTCGTGCTTAATTTTCTTACTTTTTTATTTGGGAAAATTACACTTTACCACTCCAAAGTTTGGGGCGATTTGCAATTCGACCTCCAAAATTTCAATTTTGGCAATCCACCTCCCAAAGTTCCAAATTTTTGCAATTCGACCAATATTATCCCAAAAATTCCCATATTGCCCCTAATTTTTATTTTTTATTTTTTATTTAAAAAAAAAAACAAAAACAAATTTGAGGGTGCAAAAATGGCCAGAATCTTTTTTTTTTTTTTTTATAAAAAATAAAAAATTAGGGCAATATGGGAAGTTCTGGATACAATTGGTCAAATTGCAAAAGTTTGAAACTTTGGGGGGAGGGGGGTGGATTGCCAAAATTAAAACTTTGGAGGTTGAATTGCAAACCGCCCCAAAGTTTGAGGGGGTAAAATATAATTTTTTTTTTTTTTTTTAAAGCAAAGAATGCACAAACCTAAAAGATACATATTACAGAGGAGTACGTAAAGTATATATGGAGAAGACACAATGCTCGATTCATCTTCTTCTTCTTCTTCTAGCTAGTTTTAATTTTTTGCTCCTCCGATCCTCCTCCTCCATGGAGTACTCTCCTCTTAGCTAGTCTAATTGAATTTTGTTGTTTTGAGGGGTTTATAAATGGAGTAAACTACTGTAGGTGTTAACCAATGGCATGTTATAAGGGCCCTGCACAGGCTATAACCTGGATGGACAGTCAACACAAAACTTCATTAGTTGTTAGGCTGCCTAGCTAGGTTCTTTATTATTTGGAAAATGCTAAAGGCACAACTATTTTGCTCAATTTTGGGCCAACTTTTGCCTTATTTTTTAATTTAAAAAATAACAAAATTAAAAATAAAAAAAGTTTCTGAAGCAATAATTTTTATTTTGATCATTTTTTTTGGTACTTTTAAAAAAACAAAAACTGTAGTTTGCTTCAACTTTTTTCTTATTTTTTAATTTAAAAAATTAAAAAAATTAAAAATTAAAAAAATTTCTGAAGCAATAATTTTTATTTTGGTCAAATGGTCATTATTATGAAGAAAAATACAATTTTTATTTTTTAAAAAAATACCAAATAAAAGAATGACCAAAATAAAAATTATTGCTTCTGAAAATATTTTTATTTTTTACTTTTTTTTAAATTAAAAAATAAGAAAAAAGTAGAACAAAGAATCAACATCAATAGTTTAGTTGTTTTTCTAATTTTTTTTGTGTTGGGGAGATAAACATCAAAGAGAGTCAAACAAGTAAATTAATATACATATTAGGAAACTACTTTTAGCCCAAAAGTCTAAGCTAATTGGCTTTGGCCCACTTAAGTATATGAACCACTCTTATTCTTTATACTTTCTCAATGTGGGACACAAAGTCACAAACCTCACAAGTGCATGCACAACATTTTTTTTTTTTTTTTTTTTCTAAAAAAAAAAACTTGTTTACCTTTTTTTTTTATATAATTTTTTATTTTTTTAATTGGATAAACAAAACAAAGAATCGTTTACTTCCCAAAGAAAAAAATTCTAACATGGAAGTAAGTTTGTATTTTTTTTTTTTGCCTAACTTGAGCACAGATCTTTGTCCACCTACCTATTTTTGCATGTGAATTTGAGCAAAGTCAATGCTCCAAAGTAATTAACACACGAACTCATACAAGACAATGATCAAAACTATTGAGATACTAATTTTCTTCCGAAATTTTCTTTTCTAATGTTCGAAGGCTTGTTGTTGATTGTGTTATCATAGTGATGATTGTCAAAGTCTTGTTTGGTAACTGTTAAATATATTGGATAATATATTAGAAGCGGAAGACAGAGAGAGAAGAGAGAGGGAGCGAAAACACACAATGGACTACATTGTATTGACTCTAATGATATTAATAATGAATACAGAGGCCTCTATTTATAGAGAGACAAGTAACCTAATAGATTAAGAAAAGGTAAACCTAGTAGAATAAGGAAATGTAAACCTAGTAGACTAATAATACCTAAAGAAGTAAATAACAAGTAATATTCTTAACATCCCCCCTCAAACTTAATGTGTAAACTTGAGTTTGGATAAACGAAAAAGGAAAGAAAAAGGAATTCGCCGAAAAAGCTGCTTGTGCCGAAAAAATTGCCAAAGTAACGCCATAAAAGTTGTTAGAGACCGGTGGATTCTACCTGAATTTGAGCAATGCATTTAAGCTGGAGCTTGGTACACTTGGTTGTAATTTTGACTTGAAAACCATATACTAGTAATGAAGTAGCTCGCCTGGTCGGCTGAGAAAAATAGGTTCGATTAAAAAGAGCTTGTTTGGCCCGTAACCCTTGGACCGTCTCGCCTTGTCGACTGAACGAAAGTCTGACCCATCTAACTAGTAGATCGTCTCGCCTGGTTGGCTGAGATAAGCAGGGCCGGTTGAAGAGGCTAATCATGCCTGAAACCCTTGGACCGTCTTGCCTTGTCGGCTGAACTAAAGTCTGACCCATCTAACTAGTAGACCATCTCGCTTGGTCGGCTGAGCTAAGTAAGGAGAAAAATGGCCGGTTGAAGAGGCTAATCATGCCTGGAACCCTTGGACCGTTGAAAGGTCTGACCCAAAAATTCTAACTAGTAGACAGTCTCGCCTGGTCGGCTGAGATAAGTAGGGCCAACAAGGCATAAGTGGGCCGATTGAAATGGGCTTCTTTGGCCCGAAAACCCATGGACCTAAGGAAAGATTGGTATGAACTGAAAGTGCTTACCGCAAGAATAATGAACCGGATTGAACTACGCCAAAGATAAAGGCTATGGAACCAAATTGAATAAGCATGAACCAACTTGAACCGCACAAAACAAATGCCTAAATTTGGAGAAGAATCTTGTTTTCTGCCATATAGAGATGCCAAAAGCAAAAATAGACCACAAATTTGAAATCAGGACGAAAAATTGAGTAGGAAAAACCTAGTCAAATTTTTTTTAATTTTTTTTTTTAATTTTTAATTTTTAATTTTTTTTTTTTTTTCAGTGGTCAAAGTCAAAGTCAACGGTCAACAATGGAAAAGTCAACCCGTCAAGGTGCTGACGTGGCATATCCGCTGACGTTGCTGATGTGTTGACATTGTAGTGGCTGATGACGTGGGCAGGCAAGTTGATGTGGCACTTAAAGCTGACGTGGCCATGATGACGTGGCAATTTGGTGCGATGGCGCGTGCGGTACACGCGCGAATGGAGGCTGCTGGTCTTGGCGCGTGGATCTGACGCGCAAAAATTCTAGTGGCGCATGGGGGCGCGTGCAGCATCGTATGGAGGATATGGAGCCTGTTCTGGAATCACCGAGAGTAGATCTATCGATCGGTGGTCTTGGAGAGGCGATCGGACCACCGTGGCGGCTGGTGGCGGAACGGCAGTGGTGGAGCAACCGGAACTTGAGGCAGGGCGTGGAGGCGCGTCCCATAACCTTTGGCAGTGTTCTGGACTGAATTGAGACTACCGGCGGAAGATCTATGGAACAGCACCGCAATCTGGCTGATCCACCGGACGTGGCGGCACGTGAACAAATTGAAAGCACCTTTGGGCGGTGATGAGGCTGTGTGTGGCAGCTATAGACTGAGCGGCTCCGGATTTATTGGCTGGCACGATTTTGTGACTATAGGCAGCAGAAAATTTGGCGGCGCGTGATGTAGGGCGACGAGATTGAAATTCTTCAAAAGGAAAACGCCAGAAAAGATGTTTATTTAAGGTCACACAAAAGTAGCTCTGATACCATGTTAAATATATTGGATAATATATTAGAAGCGGAAGACAGAGAGAGAAGAGAGAGAGAGCGAAAACACACAATGGACTACATTGTATTCACTCTAATGATATTAATAATGAATACAGAGGCCTCTATTTATAGAGAGACAAGTAACCTAATAGATTAAGAAAAGGTAAACCTAGTAGAATAAGAAAATGTAAACCTAGTAGACTAATAATACCTAAAGAAGTAAATAACAAGTAATATTCTTAACAGTAACAAAAGCTGAATTTGTTGACAGAGAAAGAAAGCAAATGGGCAACTATATTTCAGCTGTATTCGACATAGAAAATCCAATGGTAGAGGATTTCCGAAGCTTGTCTACCTTATCCTCTGCATGTAGCATCTATAGAGTTCCTGATCGGCTACGTCATGTCAAACCAAAAGTCTATATACCTAATGTTGTCTCCATTGGCCCCCTATGTCATGGTAATGAAGGCTTAAGAGCCATGGAAGAACATAAAATGAGGTACCTGCTAGATTTCATTAGACGAACCGGGGAAACCTTGGAGTTCTTCATTGACGTTGTAAGAAAGAACGAGGCAAGACTTCGTGATTGTTACGCAGAAACCATTCCGTTTAGCGGTGAAAAATTTGTCAAAATCATTCTGGTTGATGCTGCCTTCATCCTTGAGGTCTTACTCAAGTCCTCCAACGACAAACTCCGAGAAGAAAACGACCGCATATTCAACAAACCCTGGTTGATAAAGGATGTTTGGACCGACATGCTTTTGCTTGAAAATCAGCTTCCATTCTTCATTATTGAGCTTCTTTTCAATTCATACAAAAGAAAAGCCCTTCCAATCAATAGCTATGGGACGCCACTTACAATCAATAATCTTACACAAGTGTTCTTCAAAAACCGAATGGAGTCAACTGGAATATTAGAAAGATGGGAAGAAATCTCTGATGGTGATGTCAAAATCGAACATTTTGTTCATCTCCTACGACACGTGCAATTACAACCTGTTGTGGTGCATAGTGAAAGGAAACTTGAAACACTCACCACGCCCAGCATAAGACAGCTAGACCAGGCTGGAGTCAAGTTTGAGGTAGGGCCAAGCAGAAATCCATTTGACATACAATTTGATAAAGCAAAAGGGATTCTGAAAATCCCAAAGCTTATTTTAAGTGATGAAACAGAATTCAAAATCCGAAATTCGCTAGCCTTTGAGCAGTGTCATTGCAACGAGAACTATCTAAATGATTATGTTATCATTATGAGTCGCCTTGTTGAGAGTCCTAAGGATATAAACTTACTCATCAAGCATGGAATTGTCGAGAATAGGCTTAACAACAACCGAGAAGGGTCAGATCTTCTTAACAAGCTTGCCGATGGGGCTATTTTGGACGATTATAGCTTCTATTTTGCTGGTCTTTCTGACGCACTGAACGGCTACTACAGAACCGCTTGGCACAAGTGGAGGGCAATCTGGCACAACTGGAAGTTATACTTGGAACAAGAATATTTCGGAAGACCATGGGCCATGATTTCATTTATTGGAGCTGTTTTTCTGCTTATACTCACTATTATGCAAACAGTGTGTTCTGTTATCCAGCTACTTCATCCTTCCAAGTAGTTAATTCAGATGACAATTTCACCACTCCATCGTAGTTATTTCTACTATTGCTGCAATTATAGTACTTGTTCTTTGTGTTTAACATATTAGGCTCTTATTCATTTGATAATACAAATGTCCATATTTATAAAGAAGGGAAGAGAAAACAAAATGACATGAGAGATCAAATCAAATGAAATTTAAATGTATTCAAATCTAATTTGATTACAATTAGTTACAATTAATGCTGAAATCAAATACCATAATATAAAATCAAGGGAAAAATATAAAAAAGCCTCCTTACCTCCTTAACTCACTCCTGTTTTAAAGTGTTAAGTGTGCTAAGTGATACATCAAAAAAATGCAACCTTTTTTTATTATATTACTATAATACACTTATTCTCTTAAAAACTAAAATAAAAAATTAAAGGGGAAACTTCAGAAAGCCTCCCTGAACTTCCAGCCGTTTTGACATACCCCCTGAATTTTCAAAACTCTCACTTAGGCCTCATGAACTTTGGTTTTCTCTCACTTTGGACTCTTTTAACTTTTTATACCAATTTTACCCTCAACCAAAGACTACGTCGTTT
>NC_081548.1:4202177-4205547 GCF_901000735.1 Corylus avellana
GTTGTAGTTTTAGGACACAAAACGACCTAGTTTTGGGGGAGGGTAAAATGGGTATAAAAAGTCAAATTGTTTGACTTTATTGTTAAAATGGTCCAAATTAAGTGAGAGAAAACCAAAGTTCAGGAGGCCTAAGTGAGAGTTTTGGAAATTCAGGAGTGGTATGTCAAACGATTGGAAGTTCAGGGGGAATTTTTGAAGTTTTCCCAAAATTAAACTACACTAATTTTTTTTTTTTGGTTAAATTCACTTTACCCCCTGAAGTTTCAGAAGTTTTTCAATTCGAACCACAATGTTTAAAAATTGGCAATGTACCCTCCTAATGTTTCAAAAAATTTTAATTTAGACTCTCCATTACTAATTTCCTTCTATTCCAATTTTTCCCTCATAAAAACCTATGAAATTACGTAATTACCCTCAATTTCATAGATTTTAATGAGGGTAATTACATGATTTCATATGTTTTAATGAGGGCAAAATTGGAATAGATGGCATCAAAATCCCACGTTGAATGATTTCCGTCCAATTAGACGAAAATTAGTAACAGGGGGTTTGAATTGAAAATTTTTGAAACAGTAGGGAGATACATTGCCAATTTTTAAACATTGGGGTTTGAATTGAAAAACCCCGGAAACTTTAGGGGGGTAAAGTGAATTTTTTCTCCTTTTTTTTTTTTTTTTTCTAAAAAAAAAAAAAAAACCCACAAGGGGGTGGATAAATACAAAAAATAAGTTTTCTTGGGATAAGTAAAAGGGGAAACTTCACTAAGGACCCCCAAACTTCCACCCGTTTTGAAATACCTCCCCTGAACTTTAAAATTTCTCAATTTAGTCCCCTGAACTTTCAATTGATTTCAATTTGGACCCCTCCATCAGATTTTAAACGTCACATGACGTTTATACCCCTGACTTTTGTATAAAATTTAAACTTCTAAAACGTTTTTTTATTTAAAAAAAAAAAACAAAAATTATGGATATTTTGGTCTTTTTTTGAATTTTTAACTGCTAAAATTAACGGAATGGCCCAAATTGAGAGCAATCGAAAGTTCAGGGGACTAAATTGAGAGATTTTGAAGTTCAGGGGGAGTATTTCAAAACGGATGGAAGTTTGGAGGTCCTTAGTGAGGTTTTCCCTAAATAAAAAATCAGTTACTAAAGTTGGCCTAAATTACAAATCGCTCTCTGCGGTATAAAAAATAGAAATAAATGCAAAATTAAACTATATGGTTGACCTAAATTAGAAATTGCTTCATGTCGTATGAAAATGAATTTAGAGTTTCCTGGAATATGCTAAAAAAATAATTTAGTTTTTAGAGTCAAATTCCATTAAAACATTTGACGAATTACGTTAAATGCCACATCAACGTCAGTAAAATGGCGACATGTGTCACTCTTACTAAAAAAATTAATTTACTAAAAATAGAAATAAATGCAAAATTAAACTATGTGGTTGACCTAAATTAGAAATTGCTTCATGTCGTATCAAAGTGAATTTAGAGTTCCCTAGGATATGCTAAAAAAATAATTTAGTTCTTAGAGTCAAATTCCATTAAAACATTTGACGAATTACGTTAAATGCCACATCAACGTCAGTAAGATGGCGACATGTGTCACTCTTACTAAAAAAATTAATTTTCTAATCTTAAAAAAAAAAAAAAAAAATTATTTTAGTTTTTAAGAGAATAAGGGTATTCACTACAAAAAAAAAAAACTAAGTTTAATGACTGCCATATGGAGACGTTTTTGGGCCAAAAAAGGTCACTATATGGTTAGTGACGTGCCTTTAGTGATATTTTTAAATTGGCAAAAAGCGTATAGACTGGAAAAGAGAGTAGTGCCGTTTTTACTGTTCACACGTCACCAAAAAAACATAGCAAAATTAGGTAATTTCGAATTTTTTTTTTCTTCCCCACATTTATTTTTGAAATTTTTTTGGAGCGTTTTACCCAAATTTGAGAGTTGCACCACTTGATAATTAATTACATATATCCATAAGTCCATTATCAACTACATTGCAGTTTCAAATATATGAATTGCAACTTTAAACTCAAATGACATACCTGAAAACAAAAACATTTGAAAATGTCATAATCACATTGTATTTAACAATCTCATGACCTTAACAAAAAATACAAGTGTGATACCAAAGAAATTTAACAATAATCTACATAAAAGCACTAATATAGAATATACAATATGAGTCCATCAATACACGAAAGCATCATATACAAGACCAGCAAATGCACTCCTGCCAATCCACAGTCCGCCTGACTTCTCCGTAACAACTTCACTCAACCGTTAACTGCAAATGATAAAACCAACAATTATATTTTTTATAACCTATGTATGAGTCCCTACGATATGTACTCAAAATTCTTAGTGAAGTGAACATTTAAATCTTTCGAGTTTACATAAATGAACATTTAACATGAAAAACACGTACAATTTAAAATACAGAATCTTGTTAAATTACTAGTTATTCCAAAAGCTTGAGCTTAGAGGAAGAGGTAAATTCAATTACTTAATCATTACTTTAACACTCCCTCTCACGTGTGGGCTCAAACTCCCTTTTAATAGGTGATGCCCAACACGTGGAATATTTAATTTAAATGGGAGTGAATTGACGGAGTGAAGGTTCGATCTCAGAACCTTTTGGCTCTGATACCATGTTAAATTACCAGTTATCCAAAAAGATTAAGCTTAGAGGAAGAGGTAAATTGAATCACTTAATCTTACAAATCTATCAAGTGTTCGAACACACACATGGGAGGCAAGAAACAACACATGTAAATGATAGCATGAATCAGATACATCTCCTATAATATTTTTGTAAATGCAAATATTAAACATGTATTCACATTGGATTACAGACTGGATACCATGGATGGAGAAAATCAATTAGACAAAAAAGCAACATTGAAATGTGACTATTTCACCACTTCATATATAGCAGTTATACTTCCTGTATGTGCCTATATATGTGTAAGTTCAAATGTTGGCATGGTTCTCTACTTCTGTAGTCAAGAACTAGTTTTCTTCTACAACAATTTGATAAGATATATAGATTATTTCATTGAGCAATATACATGTTTGTACCGACTTTCTACAAGTTAAATGTTCTTACTCAAGTGCATAATGCTAATAGAATTTGCTTTAATCGAGTTGCCATTTTCATACTTCGGACTTGCAACTTTTTCTATGAGTAGTTTGGGTGGTATGCAACCTGAAATGCTTGGCCACATTGGCCTGCAAAAGTAGAACTAATAGAAATATAAAGTATGTGATGCAACGTGACTTAGTAGGTTACAGCAAAGAACATCAATAAATAATGGGATAGGTAATTTTAGATTTTGATTCTATCAAAGATCTACGAA
>NC_081548.1:4205647-4219285 GCF_901000735.1 Corylus avellana
AAAAGTTATGGTCAAAATGCTGACACGTGTATAGAATCTGATTTTGAATCCAATTCGATTTTGACTCCGATTAGAATTTCACTTTAATCCTTTCCTTGATTGGGTTAAACTTAACCACATCATCTAGATCTTCTTAAAGTGTGATTTCTTCCAAACTTTGCATATTTTTCCTTTGAAGATGCAGTTTCTCTTTAACAACCTACAAAACACTAAAAACACAAAACATTAAATAACAATAGAGTTAAAGGATTAACTAATGTAAATAAAGGAGTTCAAATATGGAATATTTGGCACTTATCAAACACCCCCAAACTTACATTTTGCTAGTCCCTTAGCAAAACAATATGAAAAATACAATGAAAACAAGAAACATAAATCCTCTTCTGTGGGAGAGACAATTGCATTTAGCATATGCAACAAGCCTTTTAGACTCCTAGGCATCCCTAGTGGACGAGTGAAGTCTCATGAGGGCTTAACAGGAATGCTACCCACAAACATTGTAGCACTATGTTGTTAACAAGAAAGAAGTTTCACACAAACCATGGTTCTTATTCATGAGCAAGCTTAAAAAGACAAACACCATCATTTCAATCAAAAGGAAATCCATAATCAAATCACTCATAAATGGACAATTGAGACCTCATATGTTCTGAAAAGTGAAAAGTGTAATTAACATACAATCATGAAGCTTTCAATTTAAATTCAATACAAGTTCCATAAAATTTGTAAGAATCCCTAACATATGAAACAACTAAGGCAAGATATGCATTTATTTTTATTATTATTATTATTATTATTATTATTTTTGCAAGCTCTGCAATGTCTAACTTCCTTAAGCTTTCTAATTGACTTATGTAACAAGTGTTAGGCTAATGACTCCCAAGCCAAGTGGCTTTAGGGTAAAACATCCCTAAGGGCTTATTAACTTAAGTAAAAAAGGCTACGAAGTCAGATTAACCATATCATAAATCAACATTGAACTTCACACCTTTTGACGCGAATACTCAATGCTTGATGAGGCAAGAGGTCCGGTTACTCAGTAGAAAACTCAACATGATCTTTCTTTTCTTTTTCCTTCTCTTATTTTTATTTTTTATTTTTTTATATCTTGCAAGCCAATGATTATTCATCAATAGGTAGTCCAACAAAATCTCAAAGAGAACAAGCTTAAACTGAAACATCATACCTCACAGAAAACATGCTAATGTGGTCATAAAAATTAATCTCAAAACAAGTAAAATCTCTTTTACTCAAAAATAAGTCAATTGACTCAGACTCCTAATGACATAATGATGTATTCAACCCTTTAAGCAAGCTAATGAAAATCAAATCACAATTACAGTTTAACTCAAACTTGACAACAACATAGCACAATTTTTTTTTTTTTTTAACACAAACAGACAAATAAAAATAAACAAATAAGAACAAAAATAAACAGACAAAATGTTTTTCCATATCCCCAAACTTGAATTACACATTGCCCTCAATGTGTAGTATAGAAATACGTTACCGGAAGTAAGGAAATTTGAGTGTGAACAAGGCCAGGGCATCCCCCAAACTTAAACACCAAAACACTTGTCAACAAAAACTAACAGCAATATTTTTTTAGAAACAAACATCAAAAGATTAATTGCTGTTAGAAACAAAAACAAATAACAAAAAATGCAATGAAAAGGGAAAGAAAGAATTTGTGGAGTGAAGTGCAGAAAATAAACTGGAGGAGAAAACTTTACAGCGCTTCTCCCTATCATGCAGATGTCCAATCAATCCCTTCCACCATTTTTTCTTCAAAACTTCAAAGCCCTCTGGAAGGATGTTTCGCCATCTTATGTAGACTTGCTTACTTCGATGGATCTTCTTAGGAAAGTGGTTCCTAGATTTGTATGCTTGTGGGAGGTAAATTATAAGCTTATGGGGCTTGTAAAGGTAAATAATTAAATTGGATTCTTAGATCTAATTGGTGGGGAAGGTTTTGGTATCTTCCTTTTCCTTTTCCTTTCCTAGCCAGTTTCCAAGCAACAATATTTGTTCTAAATATCTCCTTATTTCTATATGAATGTTAGATGCTTGTGTGCTTGGGCAAGAATGTGATCTTTCCTTCCCCTAGATCTATTAGCAAATTCCTTTTCTTAATCTCTCCATAATTTGAGGAATATTGCAATTATTAGGTGGAAGTCAGAGGAGAGTTTGCAAGTGTAGTTTTCCTTGCTCCATGTTCCATAATTAAGAGGATGCATGTTGATCCAGAAAGTGAAATACAAGGAAAGTGGTGATTCTTCGTGATGCTTTCTTTAAGTGAAATGCAAGGCAAATGGTGATTCTTGCTAATTATGCTTTCTATGCTTAGAGGAACTTATATCTTACAAGTGCCGATCTTTCCTCATAAAAAGAGAGGGAGCTCTGATCTTTTGGTTGTGCCTGCTAGCAAACACTACCAAAAAAACAAGATTTACTAACGCTTGGAATAGAGGCGCTTTAGTAAAACATCTCCTTATAGGGACGTTTTATTGTGTAAACGACACAAAATAAAATTAGCAACGCCTGCGCAGAAAAACGTCCCCTTAATTCGGGACATTCCAATAGGGCATGCCCCAATTTAGTTAATTAAGTGCGCCTGGCTGGCAAGCGCCCTTAATTTGGGATGCCTGCTATCCAGGTGCCCTTAGTTAGGGGTGCCTGCCGACTAGGCGCCCTTAATTAAGTGCGCCTAGCTGGCAAGCGCCCCTACTTAAGGGCACCTGGCTAGCAAGCGCCCTTAATTCAGGACGCCTACTATTCAGGTGACCTTAATTTGGGGCGCCTGCCAGCTAGCCGCCCTTAATTAAGTGCGCTTGGCTGGCAAGTGCCCTTAATTCGGGATGCCTACTATCCAGGCACCCTTAAACGCCCCTAGTTAAATGCGTCTAGCTAGCAAGCGCCCTTAATTAGGGGCGCCTACCAGCTAGACGCCCTTAATTAAGGGAGCCTAGCTGGCAGGAGCCCCTAATTAAGAGTGCTAGCCATCTAGATGCCTTTAATTAGGGGCACCTGACAGCTAGGCACTCTTAAATAATGGCGCCTAGATAGCAGGCGCACCGAAAATTATTTTTAGTTATATAGGGGAACTAATTGCTCAAACATTAAGTTATATAAAAATAACTTAAACACAATAAAGGATAAAGATTAAGGAAGAACAACATAAAATTTGAAATTCTATTGTTGGCTTATCTTTTATCCTTTAATGTTGGCTTATATAACTTAAGCACAATAAAAATTATTTTATGTTGTTCTTCCTTTATCTTTTATCCTTTTATAGGGGAACTAGGTGCTGAAACACAATTCATTATCGTTGACTTAAGAACATATATATGATTGCATAATATACATTTGCATCTATTTATATATAGGTGACGATGGATTAACAAATGAAGATGAGCATGCAGCTGATGCAAAAGGCAACCATCGTCGATCATCACAAAGTATGTGTAGATTTTCATATCTTAGTCACTTGTAATATAATCCAGTTAGATATAGGTTTGCACTTTCAAAATAGTTAGATATAGGTTTGTAATTTAATATTCTTTTTTGGTTTTATCATTTGCAGGTAATCGTTAAGTGATGTACGTATACTTGACCTGTTAGGTTGGATACGTATTTGACGCCAAATGCTAAGCGAACCCATTGATATATTTTATTTTATATGCAATATACAATTTTTGTAAACTCTTTTAAGAGGTGGTACACTTTGTGTTTATGATACCGTTTTGAATATTTTATTTCATATGTATAGTACAATTTTTGTTAACTCTTTAAGATGTGGTACACTTTGTGTTTATGATATCATCATTTTGGATTTAGATGTCTTATGAGATATGAGATTGTATATATGGATTACATATGTATTGTGAGATATGTATATGATTGCATGAGATTGATGAATGGATAAAATATTTATGGATTAATCCAATATTTATGGAGAAAATACTGTATTGCGTATTGTATATCAGGAGAAAATAAAATATATATATATATATATATATATATATATATATGGATTGCATGGGGAAAACATTTTCTCCATATATTAATTATTAGAGGCGCTTCGCGGTGTGGAAGCGCTCCCACATAGAAATAGGGGCGCTTTACACGCAAGCGCAAGCACCCCCTTTTATGAAAGGGGGCACTTGCCCTCCTAAGCGCCCCCTTTCTAGAATGAGGACGCTTCCAAGGCAAGCGCCTCCTTTTAAAAAAGGGGGTGCTTGCGTAGGAAGCACCCTCATTATAAAAAGGAGGCGCTTGCCTAGGAAGCGCCTCCTTTTTTAAAAGGCGACGTTTTTCACCACTAAGCGCCCCCTTTTAAAAAAGATGGCGCTTTGTTCCAAACGTCCCCTTTTCGAGGCGTTTTTTAGTAAAAGAAACGTCTCAAACTTAAATTCTAGTCGCCATAAAAACCGACGTGTCCTAAGTGCCCTTAATCAAGCGTTGCGAAATCAATAGAGACGTTTTTTTGGCAAAAAAAGTCCCAAATAACCGTGTCACTAAACCTTGTTTTTTTTTTGTTTTAAAACTAGTAAAGATCGATCAAACTTCTCCATATATAGCAGGTGCAATACTTTATTTTTTATTTTTTATTTTATTTTATTATTATTTTTTATTTTTTAAGGTTAATACGTACCTTTCTATATATACTCTGACATTACCTATGTTTATTTATTTGTTAAGCTCAAAGTTGCCTATGTTTACTGTAGTTGTAGCATAAATTAACATGCAGGGGGTTGACAGAAAATTTGATTTTGTTTTGACATTTAATTTATTCTTTTAGAGTTTTGGTTTGTACTAATTAATTAAGGATTGAAGTTTTTGTCGTTATGGAAATAAAAAAAAAAAAAGTTAGTGTATTAATTAAGCCAAACCCAGAAGCTTACAGGTTAACCACCAAAATTTCCAAAGAAAATAAATCCATACCATGGCCCGACCCCGTACAAAAGTAAAATTATATAGCATCTTAAATTAACTTGACATGACACGTTTTTACACTTTTTTAAGCTTACTCATTATTGTTCCTTAGAGCTTCCTGCATGGCCTTCTCTCTTCAACGGTTTATCTTCTTTTAGCTTACTCTCTTTCTTTTCTTTTTTTTTTCTTTTTTTTTTCTTTTTTTCTTTTTTTCTCAAGCAAATTATAACACAAAAACATAAAAAATACATATTACAGAGGACTAAAGTTTGGAGGAAACTCCATATTCAATAAGTCATCATCTTCTTCTCCTTCATCTCTTAACTAATCCAACTGGATTGTGTTATTTTAGCCAGTTTATAAACAGAGTTAATTACTTTGGGTTTAAACCTATGATTGTTAGTCCCCCCACAGGAGACACCCACATTGACAGTCAATACAAAACTTTATAATTGTTAGGCTGCTTGGTGCTTTAGTATTTTGGAGTAGGAATGTGATTAAGTGCAAGCAAATGTCAAGTCCCATTCATGATGTTGAACACACACACACACACACATGGTGTTGATAATATATTTATTAGCACGTACATTATGGTTATTGTTGATGCAATTTGTTCTTTCTCTCATTTTTTTAAAAAAGTTATTTATATTTGGCTAAACAAAACATAGAATCAATTACTTGTTCAGCTGTTTGTCAAATAAAATTTTTTAACATGCATGTAAGTAAGTTCGTATTTTATTATTTTGCTTAACTTGTGCACATATATATTTTTGTCAACTTATAAGAAAAATAGGTTATATTAACCGCCCGCAAGAAAAAAAAAAATCATGGCTCTTCCACTGATTTAGCTGTGATTTTTCCATTGCCAAGGATGAATTCACATTTTGTGTCCATATATTTTTCAATTTTAAGATTATAATTCTAGTGTACTGAATGAATTATTCTTTATCAAACACTTGAAGTACTTTACCCGTAAAAACAAAATGAAAGACTTAAAAACAATCAATAACCTATATATATATATATATAATCATTTTCTTTTTTGCATGTGAATTTGAGGTTAACACAAGACAATGCCCAAAACTATTGTTGTTACGTTTGAGGTTAAATTGGTTAATTATAATTTGTTTGTTGTTACGCGCGTTTGAGGTTAATTATAATTTGTTGATTGTGTTATCAGCGATTAATCGTCAAAGTCTTGTTCAATAACAAAAATGGAAAGAAAGCAAATGAGCCATTTAATCGACATAGAAGACCCTCCTGTTCCATTGGTAGATTCAATGGGAAAGGAGTTTGAAAGCTTGTCTCCCTTATCCCCTGCATGTAGCATCTATATATAGAGTTCCTGACCGGCTACGTCATGTCAAGCAAAAAGCACATACACCAAAGGTTGTCTCCATTGGCCCCCTACATCATAGTGGTAGTGAAGCCTTAAAAGCCATGGAAGAACATAAAATGAGGTACCCCTGCGAGATTTCGTTGGACGGACTGGGAAAACCTTGAAGTTCTTTATTGACGTTGTAAAGGTGAAGGAAGCAAAACTTCGTGATTGTTATGCAGAAACCATTGAGTTTAATAGTGAAAAATTTGTCAAAATCATTCTGATGGATGCTGCCTTCATCCTTGAGGTCTTACTCAAGTCCTCCAACCCTACACTCCTAGAAGAAAACGACCGCATATTTAACAAACCCTGGTTGATACAAGATGTATGGGCCGACATGCTTTTGCTTGAAAATCAGCTTCCCTTCTTCATTCTTGAGCTTCTTTTCAATTCATACAAACCCTGGTTGATACAAGATGCTTGGGCCGACATGCTTTTGCTTGAAAATCAGCTTCCCTTCTTCAGTCTTGAGCTTCTTTTCAATTCATATAAACCCTGGTTGATACAAGATGTTTGGGCCGACATGCTTTTGCTTGAAAATCAGCTTCCCCTCTTCATTCTTGAGCTTCTTTTCAATTCATACAGAACAGATGTCCTTCTGCAAAATGATGGGACGACACTTACAATCAATAAGCTTATAGTAGTCTTTTTCCAAAACCGAATGGAGTCGCCGGGAATAGAAGAAGATGGGAAGAAATCTTGTATGGTGATTTCAAAATTGAACATTTTGTTGATCTCCTACGACACGTGCAATTTAAGCCTGATGATTCTGAGATAGAAACTCGTAGAAATATGGAACTTCGGACACTAACCACCCCCAGAGACAGAGCTACACGAGGCTGGAGTGTTGTTTAAGGTACGGGAGAAGAGCAAAAATCTATTCGACATAAAATTTGAAAAAGGGAAACTAGAAATCCCAAGTTTTATTTTAAGCGATGAGAAAGAATACTCAATCAGAAATTCGCTTGCATTTGAGCAATGCCATTGTAGTGATGAGAACTACATAAATGACTACGTTATCCTTATAGGTCGCCTTGTTGAAACACGCAAGGATCTAGACTTATTGGTGAAGAAGGGAATTATTGAGAATAGGCTGAGCAACAGCCGAGAGGGGTCACTTCTGTTAAATAAGCTTGCTGATGGGGTTATTTTGGACCAGGATAACTTCTATTTTGCTACTCTTTTTGAGGAGTTGAACAAATACTACAACACCTCATGGCACAAATGGAAGGCACACTTGAAACAAAAATATTTCAGACGGTGTGTTCTCTTTTAGCAGCTGTTTTTCTGCTTATTCTCACTATCGTACAAACGTAGTGTTCTCTAGCTTCGCTTCTCCCGACACTTAATCCTACTTCTAATTAGTTCAGATTATGTATACTTCTTGTTGTGTTTATATTTATGTGGGTTAAAATATTCTCATGCCCTTTCTAGTTCTGTCAAGAACAAGTTTTCTTTTGTATTGAATATTTGATAAGATGCATTCGTTTTGTGAAATAAATATATATACTAGTGTGGGTGTACCAACATTTTACCACTTAAAATGATCTTCATTGAGTGCTAAAATGCTAATAAATTAATCAAGTTAAGCTTTAGTCAAGTTAAAGCTTCCATTTTGATGCTTCAGAAATCTATGCCTCGTCATAAAAAAAATGATGAATCTTGATATCAACCTTTTGGCCTCAAAAGGTAGCTTTCACTTCTTACAACTGATTCACCAACATTACTCATTGCCAACGCTACCAAAAAAATAAATAAAAATCCATTACTAATGACTTTTAGCAACAACATGCAAGTCATTGCTGATAAATCCTCGCAAATACTTCGACATTATTGCTCATTAGCGACAACTTTGAGTCATTGTTGATATCTCCTTATCAACAGTGACTTTTGTCGTTGTTGATAATGTTTAGGGTCATTACTAATAGATTCAGAACCCAAAACGAGATGTCGTCGGTTATAATAAGTTATCAGCAATGACTTAAAGTTGTCACTAATATCTTATCATTAGGAGAAATGATTCACGTCAATATTTTTCTCATATCATCTCAAAAATTAATAGATCAATCATTAGATTTCTGAGATCCACATAAGTCTACAAATGTAATAGTTGATTTGTAAGATGAGATGAGAAAAACATTGACGTAAATCATTTCTCTATTATTAGCGACAACTTTAAGTCCCTGCGCAGATTGGCCTCAAAGCCACCGACCTAATTGTGGACTTGGTCGTAAGATAGGATCATATAAGATCGATAAGGAAAAACCTCTTATGCGGTCGAGCTGCAAAAGTTGCCTTTTGCAGCAACCAATACGGTGGGTACACATTAGATAGTTGCACATAATAGAATAGGATAAAAAACATTAAATTTTTTCCTCTCTCTCCCACTTTCTCTCCTCTCTTTTCTTCTTTGGTTCATTCATCTTCACCGAAAATATTTTTTCCTCTTTCTCTCCCACCATTCACCCACCACATCCACTGAGTAGCAAAATCTGTTAGATTTCTTTTGGTAGAACCTCCTAGAATTTGAACAGAGAAATTCCATCACAGAGAAATCACCCAAAAATTCCAACAAAACCCAGAATCAATTCAAATAGACCAGAATCTTAAGCTTCAAATTCAATCAAAGCAAGAACTTTTCTCTACCCATGGAGTTGGGTTCTGCCGGAGACAGAGATTCTGGTTGCCGGAGATGGTTGAATACTGGTGGCAACCATCTTTCTGTCTGCGGCCGAACCCACGGCTGCTCTACTGTGACCCGCGTGGGTCACTGTCGTTTCCAACTTTTCACAAAAAAAAAACCAAAATTTTCTCATACGGTTTGTTGAATGCCTATCTGATATTTGTAGGTGGTTTATTGAATTTATTAGATGTTTGGGTGATTGGGTTCAATGAATTTATTAGATGTTCCATGGGAAAGTTTTCTCAAACCAAAAATGGAGAGCAACCCAAAGGTGAAAATGGAGAGAGAGTCGTTTGAAAACGAAAAGCAAAATGCTGATTGTGTTGAGGATGGCGCCAACCATGGGTATGGCAAAGTGAAGGTCGTAAATGGCAGGTTGGGTGATGAGTTTTCCAGTTGGGTTCCAATGGGGGTGGGTTTAGCCCGTTGGGTGATGGGTTTTCCGATTAATTTCCGGCTGTCCGTGAGGGGAGAGGGAAGAGGAAAGAGAGAAAAAGAGAAAGTGGAAGAGGAAACAGAAAGGAAGAAAGATGAAGAAGACTGAAGAAGAACGCAGAGACTCGAGTGGGATGAAGAAGAAATTCCGTGTTTTCGATTCTATTCCATAAGCTATGCTTCCCTTACGTGTCACATTTGTATTAAGTGCTGCAAAAGGCTGGGTTTACAGACCGACCGCATAGTAGGGTCACTCGATCGATAAATGAATCACACTAGCAGCCTTAGCATCCATCTCTTCTCACTCATCATCATCCATCTTTTAGGGTTTTTGTCTTTTTCAATAACGCTTTGTAGACTCAAAACTGAATTAAAAGATCTTTCATCGTTCTCTGTCAAAGAGAGAAGTTGTTCCTATCATTGAACTTCCTCACTTCATACTTGATACTTATGGAAAAAATAGTTTAGTTTTTTTTTGTTTTTGTTTTTTTTTTGAAAAAAAAAAAAAAAAACACTTAAAATCCAAAGGTCCAATACACCCATATGTCGCACTTAGAGAAAAGGGATTCTTCCTCCAAGGAAAAAACAAAAGTAAAAACATAAAATGTGATTTTTAAAATGCAGCAAACGTTTAACAAAATCCCAATTTGACATTTAAAATCGTAGTTTACTCTTTAAAATTGTGTGTTTTCAAAAAGCACTTCCCTACCTACTATTTGAAAACGCATATTTTTTACGTTTTCAAATCACAATCTTTTAAAAACGCAATCACAAATAATTCATTTTCTGCGATTTGATTTAAAATCACACTTTCTATCTATAAAATTGCAATGTCAAATGTACCCTTACACTCTTAGCCCATTAACACATTTATTCTCCTTTTGTAACTTCTTCCGTTGTATTTTGGTGATAAATTTTAGACTTAGGGAGCTTGGAAAGGTAAAGAATTAAGTTGGATTCTAAGATTTAATTGGTGGGAAGGTTTTGGTATCTTCCTTGTCCTTTCCTAGTTTCCAAGCAACACATTTGTTCTAAATATCTCCTTATTTCTTTGTGTCACATGCTTGTGGGCTTAGGCAAGAATAGGATCTTTCCCTCGATTAGCTCTATTACCAAATTCATTTTCTCACTCTCTCCCAAATTTGAAGCACAAAGTTGATGGAAAAAGAACATATTATTCATTTTCACAAGTCTAGCTTCAATTAAGCTTCCCTTACTTTTTTGAGACACGTTGTCAAATCTTAAACTTGATGTTGTAGTTTATACGACGCCGGTTTGCTCTTTTTTTTTCTTTTTCTTCTTTTTGTTCTTTCTTTTATGGGAACACTATACTTATCTTACTTGAACAACTGTCCAATTTACAATATTCTCTTAAATTTTAAAAGGTTGCAATCGACCCTCTCAAACTACTGGATGCTTTCACTTTGCCCTTTCCGTCAGCATTTTATATTATGTTGAACGAAAACTACAACACATGACCCACAACAAATGATATAGAGTGTGAATTATACCCTCTAGTAGTTGTGTGAAAATACATTTATACCTTTAGACTAAAAAAATAATAAAAAGCTTCTTTGGCCAAGGAGACCCACGACCAAGCTAGCCATATAGGTCTCTAGCCGTGGAGACGGACGGCTTGACCTTGGGTCTATCTTTGATTTTTTTTAATGTTTTCTTTAATGATGGGTATAATGGGCATTTTAAGGATTTAACAGAAAATCCTAATAGATAGGGTTAAATGGGGCTAGGTAGTTAAAGGGGTTGATTGTAGCATTTAAAAATTTGGAGAATATTGCAAATTTGGTAGAAGTTAGAGATGAGGGATTAGTGTATGTAGTTAATTTCCCCTTCTTTTAAAGTAATGATTCTTCATAATAATTTCTTTAGTTCAATTCCCTTGAGCCATTTAAGTGAAATGAAAGGCAAATTGTGATTCTTGCTAATATGCTTTCTATGGTGCCTGTAAGCCTTTTGACAATAAGAAGAAACAAAATACAAATTCGAATTAAAAAAATTACCATCTCCAAGCCCACATAATATTGCTGGAATATTATATATATACAATTTCCTGTATATGACTTCGAAACTTTATGTTATACCATTTGAACATATTTGAGAATTTATGTATGAAAATTTATAATATTCATTTTTCTATCCAAGAAATTGTCGGTGAGATATATATCCTACCATGCTTGTGTGATATAAATTGCCGGTGTAACATGTTGTGGCCGGGGCCTATATGTTTAGAGAACTCGTATTTTACAACTGGGCAGAGGGAGTCTCATCTTTACATTCTTTACTTATAAAAAGAGTACTAATATTAAAGACCAAAACATTCTCTCTCTCTCTATATATATATATATAATGGTACAGCTCAACTCCATTTCGTGTAATATTAACGACCAAAGGTGAAAGGTCGTCGTTTCCGGCCGTCTACGATCGAATAAGTAGCAAAAAAAAGAACTCTATATATATATAGCAGCAGCCAGCAGGTGCAATACACTTTTCTCTTTCTTTTCTTTCTGTTTAGGGTTTATACCTTTCTGTACGCTGATCATATCACTTGTGTTTAATTATTTGTTAAGCTCAAAGTTTCATATGTGTACTGTAGTTGTAGCATAAACATGCAGGGAGTTCATCCAAAATTTGATTTTGTTTTGACATTTTCTCTTTTGGAGTTTTGATTTGTGTTAAGGATTGAAATTTTTTTCTTGATATGGCCTCACTACACAAAAAAAAAAAAAAAAAAAAAAAGGAGGATTAGTAACGTGTCTACAGTGCACTGTTTTTTCACACGTCACCCACGTTACCAAAGAGTGACGTGTGCATTTTGACACGTCACCATTTCATAACGTGTCAAAAGTGACCACGTTACTAATTCCAAAGGGTGACATGTCAAAAATTGACACGTTACTAAATCTCCATTAGTAACTTCCAGTTTGTTAACCCGCCACACACGTTGCTAATGACACGTCACTAACAGGCCGGGCCGTTACCAAAAAATAAAATTTTTGTAGTATGGGGTAGAATTTAAATCGAAGTGTTAATATGCATGAGAAAGTTTGCATGTTTGTGCAATTTTAAATTTTTAACTATTACATCATTCTAGTTTTGCCCCACATAGTGGGAAAACCCTAGCCGACGAAAACTCCCTTCTTTCTCCTATCTCAAGCTCAGCCGAAACTGCTTGAGGAGGAGGAGGGCATACCTTCTGGGTTCCCTCCTCCTCCCATCCCCCTTTGATGTTTTTCCTTCCTTTTCTTTTTGAGCTTCTCTCTTTGTGAGATAACTCACTTTTATCTAGAGTTTTCTCTAGATCTATCTATCATCTATGATGATTTATACCTGACCTTCAAAAAACAGTAGCCGCAATGGATCTCCTCCCCTCGCTTCCCCTTGCCATGGATCATCTCCTCCATCGCTTCACCGGCCGGATCTGTGTAGGCTTGAAGATTGGTTTTTTTAAAGTCCGATCTACTTCTCTCCTTCAGCCCCAGCCAGACACGTGCCTATCCTCCATCATCATTGGCGTTCTAGCTCTCCGGCGAACTTCTCTGCAGCCCCTTTCGATCGTCACGTGCAGGGGCATGGACCACACGCTCTTGTGAGTGGATCTAACGCGCTAGTGCGTGGGTCCCACGTACCGTGCAATGTCTGCCGAAGCCACCCTCTGTCGCAGCTGTTGTGTTTTGAGTTTTTTCCTGTTATTTTGTTTAACTTTCTATATTTTTCTGTGGTTTTGTTGCCTAGTTTTTATCCTGATTCAGTTGGACTTCAAACTCTTTGTCTGTGGAGTGGATCTTTTTTACTTTTCTTTCTTATTTCTTTTTGGAGACTTTTTTTTTTTTTTTCCACTATTACATTTAATCTAAATCTCCATGACTTTTTAGGAAGTCTATTTAGATGTTTGATAAGGGTATTCGTACTCCCGATGGTTGTATCAATCAGTATGCACCGCGGCAAGAGTTTTCTCGGGTTGTATTCACATTTGTCATTTCCCTTTATGATCTCCTTCATGTTCTTTGAGGTCTGTCCAGTTGGGGTATTTAGTAATTAAGCTTGTTTTTGTTTTTTCTTTTCTGTTATGTTGTCTCTATAACCTCTTTGTTTGAATAAATGTTGGTTTTTTTAATAAAAATTATTTAAAAAAAAAAAAAAAACTATTACATCATTCCTATTAAAAAAAAAAAAAAAAAAAAAAAAA
>NC_081548.1:4219385-4224266 GCF_901000735.1 Corylus avellana
GGATTTGGCGTTAAAATGTTATTTCCAAAAAATTTACCTCCGATAATATGTCATTATTTATTTTATATAAATTATCGGATATTCGATCGATCGTGATAGGATCAAATGATCGATCAAACTTCAAACAAATTAAAGGTTCGTTCACACATCCGTTAGGTCCTACTGCATTTGTTCGATCGATCATGATAGGATCAAATGGTTGATCAAACTTTAAACAATTGAAATTGAAGGTTTGATCGAATATCCGATCAATCATAATGAATTAGTTCGATTGATCGTGATAAGATCAAATGATTGAAACAATTGAAAGTGAATTAATTCGATTGATCGTGATAGGATCAAATGATCGATCAAACATCGATCCTACTGAATTAATTTGATTGATCGTGATAGGATCAAATGATCAATCAAATATTCGATCGATCCTAATGAATTAGTTCGATTGATCGTGATAGGATCAAATGATCGATCAAACATCCGATCGATCCTAATGAATTAGTTCGATTGATCGTGATAGGATCAAATGTTTAATCGAACATCCAATCAATCCTAGTGAATTAGTTTGATTTATTATGATAGGATCAAATGATCAATCAAACTTGAAAAGATTGATAGTTCGATCAAACATCTGATCGATCTTAGTGAATTAGTTTGATTGATCGTGATAAGATCAATTGATCGATCCAACTGGATACAATTGAAGGTTCAATCAAACATGTGCGTCTTACATGTTCAATAAATACATGTAATTTTTATAGATTAGGTTAAAAAAAAAATTCTTTCAACCCAATTTGGAGAAAAACTTTGTCCATATATATATATGTGTGTGTGTGAGAAAACTACAAAATGATGTATATATATTAACAAATAAAAAATAGAAAAATAGGAAACTTTACTAATTATGACCCAAAAAATTAATTTTTTTTTTCAATCAATTTTGACTTAAAAAAAAAATTAATAAGCTAATATAATTGTTTTAATAAGTTCAAATAAAAAAAATTAAAAAGTGGACAATCAGCGTCAACATTATAGGTTGACGCTGATAGTATGGTTATGAGCGTCGACTAAGTCGACGCTGATATAAAAATATGTCAGTTTGGTACAAATTAGAAGGCGGGATCCATTGGCGCGGCGGGTGAAATTTTTGGAAAATTTTTTTTGTATCTTCCCCTTTTTTCTTCTTCGCCTCTCTAACCCATTCTTCTCATGTTATCCCCTGCCTTCTGCAGTTCTGCACAATACCAGGAGAGAGAGCTAGAGTGAGAGAGAGAGAGATCGACACAAGAGAGAGAGAGAGAGAGAGAGAGAGAGAGTGACGGACAAACGGAGATTGACAGATGAGACCGCGAGAGAGAGAGAGATGTGATTCAAAGTTGCAGACGCACAACCATGTATTTTCTCCCTCTAGTTGCAGACGCACAGCCAGGTTCTCTCTCATTCGGTCCTCTTTCTCGTTCTCCTCTCTCTCTCTCTCTCTATATTTTGTTTTCTTAGGTTTTATTCAATTTTTTTACGTTAATCTCAAATCTGACTTTTGGTCTGTGATATGATATATATCTCTTTGTCTCTCTCACTAATGAACATTTGTCTTTCTCTCTGTGATATGATATATATCTCTTTGTCTCTCTCACTAATGAACATTTGTCTTTCTTTAGTTGCCGAGCAAGGAAGAAAGAAGAGCTTCAGGTAAATTTTCTTCCTCTTCGTCTTCTCTCTTTTTGTAACTGTCCGAAATTCTCTCTCGTTGGAACCCTGTTTTCTCATGCTTTGGTTTAATTTCGAATCTTGGTGCATATTTCTGAAATTTACGCTTCATGTTGGCATACCTATGGATGATTTGAGAGTATTTTGCTAATTTTGGATTTGGGGATGAAAAATTGTAGAAACCCGCCCCTATTTGTTTTTTGTAGAAGCCCCTAGTATGTGGAATTTGAGGATTATTGGGTCAACGCTAATGGTGGGTGTTGTTTTGATTTTGGGATAATTTCTTGATTTGATTTTGTGTGTTTCTTGATATGGGATTTTATTTTGGGGACCCTATTCATAAATGTTCTTAATCATTTATATGGAATTTGAGGATTATTGGGTCAACGCTAATGGTGGGTGTTGTTTTGATTTTTGGATAATTTCTTGATTTGATTTTGTGTGTTTCTTGATATGGGATTTTATTTTGGGTGCCATTTGAACTACATCTTATTGGAGATGTTTTGTGGTGAAATTTTATTTGCGGTATTTTGAGGTGAAGTTTTCTGGATTTTTGATACTGAAAATTCCGGCACTTATTTTGAAGTTTATTGAGTCTGTGCTTTGTCTGGTTCTGTAATTCTTTGTATGGTTGCTGAGAAAACTGAGGAAATACGAAAGAAAATGGAACCCCTGATCAGCTCACCTAACTAGAGAAAGTTTCCTTATGCATGCATAGTTTATTGTGTGAATAAATGCTTAGAATTTGAATTATTGGTTTATTTTGTTTTTGCTTGCCTTTTTGTAGGACTGAAATGATATTAACTGTGATTGATATATGCAACATTTTTAGTTGAAATTTGGTGATAATCATGCCGGACGTGCAGGTCCTTGTGAATGATTTCCTTAACAACCTTAAAAAAGGGTAAAATCTTCAGCACTGTTTGTATAGCTGCATAGATGGTATACGAAGGCTATGTTTAAGATACTATAAGCTCATTTATATATGTTTGTTTGTTATTTACTTCTTTTTTGGATAATTTGTGGTTCCAGTAAAATTGAGGGCTCGCAGGCCATAGCAAGGTAGACGGCCGAATTGCTTCGGTCGGTGATTTCACAGTAGCGAGTGTCGTACACAAACCAGGCTGGAGCTTTGATGGATGCTGTAAGGGCAGTTGGGGAGCTGCTGATTGCTGCAAATCCTATGGGTATGTGCATGGATAGTCTATTTATTACGACTAGAAATTATGTAGTAGTATATTTTCTTGAGGGAACTTCATCAATTAATGAAGATCATGTTATGTAGGGCCTGTGACTTTTCTAGGCCAGCAAAAAGTTAACTATGAAATCAAGGCATAAAGAAGTTATTAATACTATTCCTTTGAATTTAAATGCTATTGTATGTTTCCCTTTTCTCATAAATAATATACTTTAATTTATGAATAGCAGTGCTACTTATTCTTAAATTTGATGTGTGAAACATGTGATACTATGGTTTTGTAGTTTTAAAATGCTTACTTAATCGGGCTCCTTATCCTTGTCTGATTCTTCAGTATTTCTGATGGATATTGTACAATCACATGAATACAATGGTTATGGATACTGTACAATCACTTGAATAGAATGGTTATCATGAAGGGATACCTTGCTTGTTCTTGTTCTTGTTCTTGTTCTTCTTTTTTATTTTTTTTATTTTTTACTTACATGGAGTGTTAAGATCTATCTTTGTTTTCTTATGATAATATGTTATGTACATAATTGCAGAGCTTGCTGTCGGTAATATTGTGAGGCGTGTTTTGCACATTATTATGGAGGAGGATCTATCTCTCACAACGGCTGCTATTGCTGGTTTGGGCGTATCCGCTGTTAGTGATGATGATGATGATGCTGAGCACAATGATCATCCAGTTCTATTAGCTGCTTCTCTTGCTGCTGCTGCAAGAAGCACTTTGCGTCCACCTTCCTTGCAGGCCCTTCTTGAGGATGTGCCTGACTCAGCAGCTGTTCCTCACACTTCTTCCTCTGGGGGTGATTCTGATGGAAAAGGCAGATGTGAGCTCAGCAGTTTTTATTTTATTCAGTTATAATATTGTTGTTATTGCTAGTTCTCTTACAGTCATATTTTTATTTAAAGCGATTAGTCTCGGAGATTGCTTGAAGAAGTTGACTATGAACTTACACTTTGATGTTGGAAGAGAAATATTACATATTCCCACCTTCAGCTTTTCTAGCTTTTTAGCAAGTTTATCATCATTGCAGTTAACATGTGGTGATGACTTGATATGCTTTGCCCTGCCCCAATATCCATTTCCACAAACAGAACAAAGATCATAAAATTCAACCAAAGAATGTCTTTCTCCAAAAGCCAAAGCTGAGTTCATGTCGATAATTGGAAAATATTACATTTCTTTGGAATGATTTAAAGTCTTTCAGAACTAAAAAAGTTGGTGAATTATGTAAATTCCTATTTGTTGCCATAAAGGAACTAGAGCCACAAAGTAGTACTCCAATAGAGAGATAAGAAAAGTGTCATTTTGCTACAAGGTAAATCTTAGCAATGATAATAGTATGCTTTAATGTTCCATGGTTCTGCGATCGATCGCAGTACCAGAGGGTTTTCAAGTAGGTTTTTTTATATTTTGTGATCGATCGCACTTGGAGTGCGATCGATCGCAAAATGTCGAAAACCTACTGGTACTGCGATCGATCGCACACGATTGTGCGATCGATCGCAGATTATTTCTTTTTTAATTTTTTAGGACCATTAGGGTCCACTTTGTGGACGCTAATGGTTAACTATCAGCATCCACTTTGGTTTGGACGCTGATAGTTAATTTTTTTTTTAAAAAAAAAAATTTTGAGGACCATTAGGGTCCACTTTGTGAATGCTAATGGTTAACTATCAACGTCCACTTTGGTTTGGACGCTGATAGTTAATTTTTTTAAAAAAAATTTTGGACCATTAGGGTCCACTTTGTGGACGCTAATGATTAACTATCAGCGTCCACTTTGGTTTAGACGCTGATAGTTATTATTATTTATTTTTTTTAAAGGACCATTAGGGTCGACAAAGTGGACCCTAATGGTTAACTAAAAATGGACGCTAATGCCTGACTATTAGGGTCGACTTTCGCTTCTGTTTACATCATCTTTAGGGTCAAAACATTGCGACTTTTAGGGTCGATAAAGTGGATGCTA
>NC_081548.1:4224366-4228722 GCF_901000735.1 Corylus avellana
ATTTTTTCCCACAACTTCTTCTGTTCCTCCTCCATAACTGATTTCAAGTGGTGGAAAATTCAATGTTTTTGGGTTGATGATTTTGTGGATTTGTGATTTGTTCTTTTTGAGGAATTTATGGTTTCATCATTTTGAAGATTTTGGTCTTCATTTTTGTTTGTTTGTTCAGTTGTTATTGACTAAGAATAGGGGAGGAGAGAACATGAGAGATATAGATTCGGTTCCATGAGAGATAGAGAGAGAGGCAGAGAGGAAGATGGAAGTGCTATGAAGAAGAAGAGATGAGGAAGAAAAGATCAGGAAACATGAGAGGAGAGAGGAGAGATGAGAGAGACTTGTGGTATTTTATCATTAAAATAAAGCATTGGGTAGCTATAGTGTTTCCCAATGCATTGGGAAACACTGTAATTACCACTCGAGGTAAGTTAAATTTAGGGTTTTTGATGTGGATGTGGTTTTGTGGTTTTTTTTCTTCTCTTTTTTCCTTAAACGTAGGGAAGTGAATGCCATATATGGCATCTACTGCTAGTACTCTTACAAATAACTAAAGTTTGGAGGAGACTCCGTATTCAATAAGTCGTCATCTTTTTCTTCTTCATTTCTTAACTAATCTAACCGGATTGTGTTATTTTAGCCAGTTTATAGACATATATAGTTAATTACTTTGGGTTTACGTACACCTTATGATTGTCAGGCCCCCACTGGCGACACCCACATTCACGTTCAATACAAATTGAACTTCATAATTGTTAGCTAGGCTGCTTGGTGCTTTAGTATTTTGGAGTAGGCATGTGATTAAGTGCAAGCAAATGTCAAGTCCCATTCATGATGTTGAAAATATATATATATATATATATATATATATATATATATATATTGTGTGGGCAACATGATGTTGATAATTTTTTTTATTAATTAGCACATTATATTAATTTTTGATGCAATGATGATTTTGTTCTTTCTCTCATTTTTTATTTTTATTTTTTTTTATTTTTTATTTTTATTTTTTAAGTTATTTGTATTTGGCTAAACAAAACATAGAATCAATTACTTGTTCAGTTGTTTGTCAAATAAAATTTTTTAACACGCATGTAAGTAAGTTCGTATTTTATTTTTTTGCTTAACTTGTGCACATTTTTTTTTTTTTTTTGATAAGTAAACTTGTGCACATATTTCTTATAATTATAAGAAAAATAAGTTATATTAGCTGTATGAAATAAAACGATTTACTGAGAAAAAAAAAAATTAGCCCACAAGAAAAGAAAAAAAAAAAATCATGTGGTAATTAATTTTCTTTTTTGCATGTGAATTTGAGCAAAGTCAAATTAAGTAATTAACACAATAACTCACGCAAGACAATGACAATGACCACAAGTACTATTGATTGAGATACTTCATTATCTTTCTAAATTTTTGTTTTTACGTACGTTTGAGGTTAATTATAATTTGTTGATTGTGTTATCAGCTAGCGATTAATTGTTCGATAAAAAAAATGGAAAGAAAGCAAATGAGCCATTTAATCGACATAGAAGACCCTCATGTTCCATTGGAAGATTCAATGGGAAAGGAGTTTCAAAGCTTGTCTCTCTTATCCCCTGCATGTAGCATCTATAGAGTTCCTGACCGACTACGTCATCTCAAGCAAAAAGCATATGCACCAAAGGTTGTCTCCATTGGCCCCCTACGTCATGGTGGTAGTGAAGCCTTAAAAGCCATGGAAGAACATAAAATGAGGTACCTGCGAGATTTCGTTGGACGGACTGGGCAAACCTTGAAGTTTTTTATTGACGTTGTAAGGGAGAAGGAAGCAAAACTTCGTGAATGTTATGCAGAAACCATTAATTTTACAAGTGAAAAATTTCTCAAAATCATTCTGGTGGATGCTGCCTTCATCCTTGAGGTCTTACTCAAGTCCTCCAGCCCTAAACTCCTAGAAGAAAACGACCGCATATTTGACAAACCCTGGTTGATACAAGATGTTTGGGCCGACATGCTTTTGCTTGAAAATCAGCTTCCCTTCTTCATTCTTGAGCATCTTTTCAATTCATACAAAACAGATGTCCTTCTGCAAAATGATGGGACGACACTTACAATCAATAAGCTTACAGTAGACTTTTTCAAAAGCCGAATGGAGTCACCGGGAATAGAAGAAAGATGGGAAGAAATCTTGTATGGTGATTTCAAAATCGAACATTTTGTTGATCTCCTACGACACGTGCAATTTAAGCCTGATGATGATGAGATAGCAACTCGTAGAAATATGAAACTTCGAACACTAACCACCCCCAGCGCGACAGAGCTACACGAGGCTGGAGTGTTGTTTAAGGTACGGGAGAAGAGCAAAAATCTATTCGACATAAAATTCGAAAAAGGGAAACTAGAAATCCCAAGTTTTATTTTAAGCGATGAGAAAGAATACTCAATCAGAAATTCGCTTGCATTTGAGCAATGCCATTGTAGTGATGAGAACTACATAAATGACTATGTTATCCTTATAGGTCGCCTTGTTGAAACACGCAGGGATATAGACTTATTGGTGAAGCAGGGGATTATTGAGAATAGGATTAGCAACAGCCGAGATGGGTCACTTCTGTTGAACAAGCTTGCCGATGGGGCTATTTTGGACCAGGAAAAGTTCTATTTTGCTGCTCTTTTTGGGGAGTTGAACAAATACTACAACACCTCATGGCACAGGTGGAAGGCACACTTGAAACAAAGATATTTCAGAACACCATGGGCTGGGGTTTCGCTTTTAGCAGCTGTGTTTCTGCTTATTCTCACTATCGTACAAACGGTGTGTTCTTTGGCTGCGTTTTTCCCGACACTCGATCCTTCTTCTAATTAGTTCAGATTATGTATACTTGTTTTTGTGTTTATGTTTGTGTGGGTTAAAATATTTTCATGCCCTTCTAGTTCTGTCAAAAAACAAGTTTTCTTTTGTATTGAATATTGGATAAGATGCATTCGTTTTGTGAAATAAATATACTTGTGTGGGTGTACCAACATTTTACCACTTAAAATGATCTTCATTGAGTGCTAAATGCTAATAAGTTAATCAAGTTAAGCTTTAGTCAAGTTCAAGCTTCCATTTTGATGCTTCACAAATCTATGCCTCGTCATAAAAAAATGATGAATCTTGATATCAACCTTTTGGCCTCAAAAGATAGCTTTCACTGCTTACAACCGATTCACCAACATTATTCATTGCCAACACTACCAAAATAAATAAATAAAAATCCATTACGAATGACTTTTAGCAATGACATGCAAGTAATTGCTGATAAATCCGGCCTCGCAAATACTTCGACATTATTGCTCATTAGCGACAACTTTGAGTCATTGTTGATATCTCCTTATCAGCAACTTTTGTCGTTGCTAATAATGTTTAGGGTCATATTACTAATAGATTCAGAACCCCAAACGAGATTTCGTCGGTTATAATAAGTTATCAACAATGACTTAAAGTTGTCACTAATATCTTATTATTACGAGAAACGATTCAAGTCAATATTTTTCTTATATCATCTCATAAATTTAATAGATCAACCATTAGATTTGTAGGGTCTACCATTAAATTTGTGTGGGGTCAACATAAGTCTACAAATATATTGGTTGATTTGTAAGATAAGATGAAAAAAATATTGACGTGAATCATTTCTCTATTATTGGTGACAACTTTAAGTCGTTGTGTGGATTGGCCTCAAAGCCACCAACCTAATTGTGGAATAGGTCGTAAAATAGGATCATATAAGATAAATGAATCACATTGCTGGCAGCCTTAACATCCATCTCTTCTCACTCATCATCACCCATCTTCTAAGGTTTCTCTGTCTTTTTCAATAACACTTTGTAGACTCATTATTGAATCAAAAGATCTTTCATCGTTCTCTGTCAAAAAGAGAAGGTGTTCTTGTCATTGAACTTCCTCACTTCATACTTGATACTTATGAAAAAAATAGTTAAAAAAAAAAAAAAAAAAAACACTCAAAATCCAAAGGTTCAATAGACCCAAATGTCGCACTTAGAGAAAAGGGATTCTTCCTCGAAGGAAAAAACAAAAGTAAAAACATTTTTTTTTTAATATTTTTTTTTATCTAGAACGCGATTTTTTTTTGTATTCTTTCTTTCTTTAAAATTGTGAATATCAACAACAAAAAACATGTTTGGGTGAATAAAATAATTGAGGTAGTTTTTAACCACCCCTAGGGTAGGGCCGGCAATTTTGACACGACCCGCGAACCCGACACGAACACGACAAGAAAAAACAGGTATTAGGTTTCGGCTAATCGGGTTCGGGTCGTAATCGGGTCTACTCGATTAAGACCCGAAAATTTCGTGTCTGGCGGGTCAACCCGC
>NC_081548.1:4228742-4256738 GCF_901000735.1 Corylus avellana
AAATTAAGACTTACTTTACCATTTTCAGCCTTTGGGAACAAGGAAGCCTGCTTCAAGAAATAAGTTAATACATAATTACCAACAAAAGAGAAAGCCAACAAGAAAACTATGATTTTCATTGTTTAAATTAATTTTTTAACACTTTTGTTACATGTGGGACTAAATAATAAGTGGACTATTTTAATAAATGAACTTACTTGTTTTAACTTTTAACTTTTAAGTTTAGGTGAAATTATGAGTTTTGTAATTTCTTTTGGAATACAATTTGTCAATTACAGTCACTTTCCGATATATATATTTTTTTCTTATCCTTTATTAAAGCCTTTTAATCTCTTGGAACTCAATTTTTTGCATTGACTATATTGATGTATTATTGTATTAGTATTATTATTACAATTTTGAATTTTTGAATTTTTTATTTTATTTTTTTAATTTTATAGTTTAGGGTAATCGGGTTATGTCGGGTCGTATCTACCCGATTAGACCCGATTATTTTAAACGGGTAAAACGGGTCATGTCGGGTTACCCGGTTATTTTCGTGTCATAATCGTGTCAAATCTGATTACCCGTTTAACTAAACAGGTCGTGTCTGGGTATAGGCTAATCGTGTAACAGGTACCCGCGGGTCGTAATCGGGTCGTGTCAGGTACCTATTTTGCCACCCCTTAGGGGTGATTGGGCGACCCTTGAAATAGATGGGGCCCACCTTGTGACCCGTGTGTTGACCTACGGTTGTGGGTCATCGCTAGACCCTGTTGTGGGTCACCATTAGACACAACGTGTGTCATATCACTTTATACTCACACTGCAATTTTTTTTTTTTTTTTTTAAATGTAATTTTATAGAGGTATGAGAGTCATTATAGTTATTTACACTATGATTTAGCCCCAAACCCTAATGGTAGGTGGGACATTACAATTTTATTTTATTTTATTTTTTTAAGTTGGATACCTTAAATTAAGAGTTTTTCAAGTTTGAGGAGGTGACTGCAAAGCAATGAAAATTTATAGGTGTTAAATGAAGTTTTACTTAACTCTTTATATTTACTTGTCCCTTGCTTTCCTCAAACCCAAATTCCACTTGTATAACAAAATATTGTAATGGTGGTAAACAAAACTTAGGGTCCGTTTGAGTTTACGAATTCAAAAAGTAAGATTTAAAAATAGCGATTTTAAAATGTGATTTTTAAAATGCAATAAACGTTTTACAAAATAGTAGTTTGACATTTAAAATCGTAGTTTACTCTTTAAAATTGTGTGTTCAAAAAGCACTTCCCTACTTGTTATTTGAAAACGCAGATTTTCTACGTTTTCAAATCACAATCTTTTAAAAACGCAATCACAAACAATTCATTTTCTGGGATTTGATTTAAAATCACACTTCATATCTATAAAATTGCAATGTCAAACGCACCCTTACACTCTTAGCCCATTAACACATTTATTCTCCTTTTGTAACTTCTTCCGTTGTATTTTGGTGATAAATTTTAGACTTAGGGAGCTTGGAAAGGTAAAGAATTAAGTTGGATTCTAAGATTTAATTGGTGGGAAGGTTTTGGTATCTTCCTTGTCCTTTCCTAGTTTCCAAGCAACACATTTGTTCTAAATATCTCCTTATTTCTTTGTGTCACATGCTTGTGGGCTTAGGCAAGAATAGGATCTTTCCCTCGATTAGCTCTATTACCAAATTCATTTTCTCACTCTCTCCCAAATTTGAAGCACAAAGTTGATGGAAAAAGAACATATTATTCATTTTCACAAGTCTAGCTTCAATTAAGCTTCCCTTACTTTTTTGAGACACGTTGTCAAATCTTAAACTTGATGTTGTAGTTTATACGACGCCGGTTTGCTCTTTTTTTTTCTTTTTCTTCTTTTTGTTCTTTCTTTTATGGGAACACTATACTTATCTTACTTGAACAACTGTCCAATTTACAATATTCTCTTAAATTTTAAAAGGTTGCAATCGACCCTCTCAAACTACTGGATGCTTTCACTTTGCCCTTTCCGTCAGCATTTTATATTATGTTGAACGAAAACTACAACACATGACCCACAACAAATGATATAGAGTGTGAATTATACCCTCTAGTAGTTGTGTGAAAATACATTTATACCTTTAGACTAAAAAAATAATAAAAAGCTTCTTTGGCCAAGGAGACCCACGACCAAGCTAGCCATATAGGTCTCTAGCCGTGGAGACGGACGGCTTGACCTTGGGTCTATCTTTGATTTTTTTTAATGTTTTCTTTAATGATGGGTATAATGGGCATTTTAAGGATTTAACAGAAAATCCTAATAGATAGGGTTAAATGGGGCTAGGTAGTTAAAGGGGTTGATTGTAGCATTTAAAAATTTGGAGAATATTGCAAATTTGGTAGAAGTTAGAGATGAGGGATTAGTGTATGTAGTTAATTTCCCCTTCTTTTAAAGTAATGATTCTTCATAATAATTTCTTTAGTTCAATTCCCTTGAGCCATTTAAGTGAAATGAAAGGCAAATTGTGATTCTTGCTAATATGCTTTCTATGGTGCCTGTAAGCCTTTTGACAATAAGAAGAAACAAAATACAAATTCGAATTAAAAAAATTACCATCTCCAAGCCCACATAATATTGCTGGAATATTATATATATACAATTTCCTGTATATGACTTCGAAACTTTATGTTATACCATTTGAACATATTTGAGAATTTATGTATGAAAATTTATAATATTCATTTTTCTATCCAAGAAATTGTCGGTGAGATATATATCCTACCATGCTTGTGTGATATAAATTGCCGGTGTAACATGTTGTGGCCGGGGCCTATATGTTTAGAGAACTCGTATTTTACAACTGGGCAGAGGGAGTCTCATCTTTACATTCTTTACTTATAAAAAGAGTACTAATATTAAAGACCAAAACATTCTCTCTCTCTCTATATATATATATATAATGGTACAGCTCAACTCCATTTCGTGTAATATTAACGACCAAAGGTGAAAGGTCGTCGTTTCCGGCCGTCTACGATCGAATAAGTAGCAAAAAAAAGAACTCTATATATATATAGCAGCAGCCAGCAGGTGCAATACACTTTTCTCTTTCTTTTCTTTCTGTTTAGGGTTTATACCTTTCTGTACGCTGATCATATCACTTGTGTTTAATTATTTGTTAAGCTCAAAGTTTCATATGTGTACTGTAGTTGTAGCATAAACATGCAGGGAGTTCATCCAAAATTTGATTTTGTTTTGACATTTTCTCTTTTGGAGTTTTGATTTGTGTTAAGGATTGAAATTTTTTTCTTGATATGGCCTCACTACACAAAAAAAAAAAAAAAAAAAAAAAGGAGGATTAGTAACGTGTCTACAGTGCACTGTTTTTTCACACGTCACCCACGTTACCAAAGAGTGACGTGTGCATTTTGACATGTCACCATTTCGTAACGTGTCATAAGTGACCACGTTACTAATTCCAAAGGGTGACATGTCAAAAATTGACACGTTACTAAATCTCCATTAGTAACTTCCAATTTGTTAACCCGCCACACACTTTGCTAATGACACGTCAGTAACAGGCCGGGCCGTTACCAAAAAATAAAATTTTTGTAGTATGGGGTAGAATTTAAATCGAAGTGTTAATATGCATGAGAAAGTTTGCATGTTTGTGCAATTTTAAATTTTTAACTATTACATCATTCTAGTTTTGGCCCACATAGTGGGAAAACCCTAGCCGACGAAAACTCCCTTCTTTCTCCTATCTCAAGCTCAGCCGAAACTGCTTGAGGAGGAGGAGGGCATACCTTCTGGGTTCCCTCCTCCTCCCATCCCCCTTTGATGTTTTTCCTTCCTTTTCTTTTTGAGCTTCTCTCTTTGTGAGATAACTCACTTTTATCTAGAGTTTTCTCTAGATCTATCTATCATCTATGATGATTTATACCTGACCTTCAAAAAACAGTAGCCGCAATGGATCTCCTCCCCCCGCTTCCCCTTGCCATGGATCGTCTCCTCCATCGCTTCACCGGCCGGATCTGTGTAGGCTTGAAGATTGATTTTTTTAAAGTCTGATCTACTTCTCTCCTTCAGCCCCAGCCAGACACGTGCCTATCCTGCATCATCATTGGCGTTCTAGCTCTCCGGTGAACTTCTCTGCAGCCCCTTTCGATCGTCACGTGCAGGGGCATGGACCACACGCTCTTGTGAGTGGATCTAACGCGCTAGTGCGTGGGTCCCACGTACCGTGCAATGTCTGCCGAAGCCACCCTCCGTCGCAACTGTTGTGTTTTGAGTTTTTTCCTGTTATTTTGTTTAACTTTTTGTATTTTTCTGTGGTTTTGTTGCCTAGTTTTTATCTTGATCCGGTTGGACTTCAAACTCTTTGTCTGTGGAGTGGATCTTTTTTACTTTTCTTTCTGATTTCTTTTTGGAAACTTTTTTTTTTTTTTTTTTTTCCACTGTTACATTTAATCTAAATCTCCATGACTTTTTTTTTTTTTTTTTTTCCACTGTTACATTTAATCTAAATCTCCATGACTTTTTAGGAAGTCTATTTAGATGTTTGATAGGGGTATTCATACTCCTGACGGTTGTATCAATCAGTATACACCGCAGCAAGAGTTTTTTCGGGTTGTATTCACATTTGTCATTTCCCTTTATGATCTCCTTCCTGTTCTTTGAGGTTTGTCCAGTTGGGGTATTTAGTAAGCTTGTTTTTGTTTTTTCTTTTCTGTTATGTTGTCTCTATAACCTCTTTGTTTGAATAAATGTTGGTTTTTTTAATAAAAATTATTATTATTTAAAAAAAAAAAAAAAAAAAAAAACTATTACATCATTCCTTTTAAAAAGAAAAAAAACAAAAAAGAGCGCTTCCGTTTTGTAGCCTCTTTGTTTACAAAATTTCCAAAGAAAAGAAATCCATACCATGGCCCTACCCCCTAGAAAAGTAAAATTATATAGCACATTTTTTTTGTAACAAAATTATATAGCATCTTAAATTAACTTGACATGACACGTTTTTACACTTTTTAAGCCTACTCATTATTGTTCCTTCCTTTCCTCTTCAACTGTTTACCTTATCTTTCTTTAGTTTTCAGTTTCCCTCTTTGTGCACTTTTTTTTTTTTTTTTTTGTTCAAGCAAATTATAACACAAAAACATAAAAAATACATATTACTAAGGACTAAAGTTTGGAGGAGACTCCGTATTCAATAAGTCATCATCTCCTTCTTCATCTCTTAACTAATCTAATTGAATTGTGTTATTTTAGCCAGTTTATAGACGGAGTTAATTACTTTGGGTTTAAACCTATGATTGTTAGGCCCCCCACAGGCGACAACCACATTGACGGTCAATACAAACTTCATAATTGTTAGGTTCCTTGGTGCTTTAGTATTTTGGCGTAGGCATGTGATTAAGCAAATGTCAAGTCCCATTCATGAGATGTTGATTTTTTTTTTTTTTTTTTTTTTCTATTTTTATGCGGGCAACATCGGGTTGATAATTTTTTTATTAGCACATTATGTTAACTGTTGATGCAATAATGATTTTGTTCTTTCTCTCATTTTTTTAAAGTTAATTATTTGTATTTGGCTAAACAAACCATATAATCAATTACTTGTTCATGTTTGTCAAATAAATTTTTTTAACATGCATGTAAGTAAGTTCGTATTTTTCTTTTTTGCTTAACTTGTGCACATATTTCTGATAATTATAAGAAAAATAAGTTATATTAGCTGTATGAAATAAAACGATTTACTGAGAAAAAAAAAAAATTAGCCCGCAAGAAAAGAAAAAAAAAAAAAATCATGTGGTAATTAATTTTCTTTTTTGCATGTGAATTTGAGCAAACTCAAATTAAGTAATTAACACAATAACTCACGCAAGACAATGACCAAAACTATTGATTGAGATACTTATCTTTCTAAATTTTTGTTTTTACGTTTGAGGTTAATTATAATTTGTTGATTGTGTTATCAGCGATTAATCATCAAGAAAGTCTTGTTCGATAACAAAAATGGAAAGAAAGCAAATGAGCCATTTAATCGACATACAAGACCCTCATGTTCCATTGGAAGATTCAATGGCAAAGGAGTTTCAAAGCTTGTCTCTCTTATCCCCTGCGCCTGCATGTAGCATCTATAGAGTTCCTGACCGGCTACGTCATCTCAAGCAAAAAGCCTACACACCAAAGGTTGTCTCCATTGGCCCCCTACGTCATGGTGGTAGTGAAGCCTTCAAAGCCACGGAAGAACATAAAATGAGGTACCTGCGAGATTTCATTGGACGGACTGGGAAAACCTTGAAGTTCTTTATTGACGTTGTAAAGGAGAAGGAAGCAAAAATTCGTGATTGTTATGCAGAAACCATTGATTTTACAAGTGAAAAATTAGTGAAAATCATTCTGGTGGATACTGCCTTCATCCTTGAGGTCTTACTCAAGTCCTTCAACTATAAACTCCAAGATAGAAACGACCGCATATTCAACAAACCCTGGTTGATACAAGATGTTTGGGTCGACATGCTTTGCTTGAAAATCAGCTTCCCTTCTTCATTCTTGAGCATCTTTTCAATTCATACAAAACAGATGTCCTTCTGCAAAATGATGGGACGACACTTACAATCAATATGCTTACAGTAGGCTTTTTCAAAAGCCGAATGGAGTCACCGGGAATAGAAGAAAGATGGGAAGAAATCTTGTATGGTGATTTCAAAATCGAACATTTTGTTGATCTCCTACGACACGTGCAATTTAAGCCTGATGATGCTGAGACAGCAACTCGTAGAAATATGAAACTTCGGACACTAACCACCCCCAGCGCGACAGAGCTACACGAGGCTGGAGTGTTGTTTAAGGTACGGAACGACAGCAAAAATCTATTCGACATAAAATTCGAAAAAGGGAAACTAGAAACCCCAAGCTTTATTTTAAGCGATGAGACAGAATACTCAATCAGAAATTCGTTTGCATTTGAGCAATGCCATTGTAGTGATCAGAACTACATAAATGACTATGTTATCCTCATTCGTTGCCTTGTTGAAACTCGCAGTGATATAGACTTATTGGTGAAGCTGGGAATTATTGAGAATAGGCTTAGCAACGGCCGAGATGCGTCACTTCTGTTAAACAAGCTTGCCGAAGGGGCTATTTTGGACCAGGAAAACTTCTATTTTGCTACTCTTTTTGAGGACTTGAACAAATACTACAATACCTTATGGCACAAGTGGAAGGCACACTTGAAACAAAGATATTTCAGAACACCATGGGAGGCAGCTGCTTTTCTGCTTATTCTCACTATCGTACAAACGGTGTGTTCTGTGGCTGCGGTTTTCCTGGCACTCTAATTAGTTAGTTCAGATTATGTATACTTCTTGTTGTGTTTATATTTGTGTGGGTTAAAATATGCTCATGCCCTTCTAGTTCTGTCATGAACAAGTTTTATTTTGTATTGAATATTTGATAAGATACATTCTTTTTGTGAAATAAATATACTAGTGTGGGTGTACCAACATTTTACCTCTTAAAATGATCTTCATTGAGTGCTAAATGCTAATAAATTAATCAACTTAAGCTTGCATTTTGATGCTTCACAAATCTATGCCTCGTCATAAAAAATGATGAATCTCGATATCAGCCTTTTGGCCTCAAAAGATAGCTTTTACTACTTACAACCGATTCACCAACATTACTCATTGCCAACACTACCAAAAAACAAATATAAAAATAAATAAAAATCCATTACTAATGACTTTTAGTGACGACATGCAAGTCAATATTGCTGATAAGTCTCCGCAAATACTTCGACATTATTGCTCATTAGCGACAACTTTGAGTCGTTGTTGATATCTTCTTATCAGCGGTGACTTTTGTCATTGCAGATAATGTTTAGGGTCATTACTAATAGAAGTCGAACCCAAAACAAGATGTCGGTTATAATAAGTTATCAGCAATGACTTAAAGTTGTCACTAATATCTTATTATTAGGAGAAATGATCCACGTCAATATTTTTCTCATATCATCTCATAAATTCAATAGATCAATCATTAGATTTGTGGGGTCCACCATTAAATTTGTGTGGGGTCTACATAAGTCTACAAATGTAATGATTGATTTATAAAATTAGATGAAAAAAACATTGACATGAATCATTTCTCTATTATTAGCGACAACTTTAAGTCGTTGCGTTGATTAATTGGTCTCAAAGCCATCCACATAATTGTGGACTAGGTCATAAGATAGGATCATATAAGATAAATGAATCACACTGGCAGCCTTGACATTCATCTATTATCACTCATCATCATCCATCTTCTAAGGTTTCTCTGTCTTTTTCATTAACGCTTTGTAGACTCATTCTTGAATCAAAAGATCTTCCATCGTTCTCATTCAAAGAGAGAAGTTGTTCTTGTCATTGAACTTTCTCACTTCATACTTGATACTTGTGAAAAAAATAGTTTAAAGGAAAAAAAAAAAAAAAAACACTCAAAATCCAAAGGTCCAATACACCCAAATGTCGCACTTAGACAAAGGGGATTCTTTCTCCAAGGAAAAAACAAAAGTAAAAACATGTTTTTTAATTTTTTTTAATTTTTTTTGTATTCTTCTTTCTTTAAAATTGTGAATATCAATAACAAAAAACATGTTTGGGTGAATATCAAAAAGGAAAAAAAAAAAAAAAAAAACACACACACACACAATTGAGGTAGTTTTTAACCACCCCTAGGGTGACTGGGCGACCCCCGAAATTGATGGGGCCCACCTTGTGACTCGTGTGTTGACCTACGATCGTGGGTCATCGCTGGACCCTGTTGCTAACACTGCAAATTTTTTTTTTTTTTTTTAAATGTAATTTTATAGAGGTATAAGAGTCAATGTAGTCATTTACATTATGATTTAGCCCCAAACCCTAAAGGTAGGTGGGACATTACAATTTTTTTTTTTTTTTTTTTTTTTGAGTTCGATACTCTAAATTAAGAGTTTTTCAAATTTGAGGAGGTGACTGTAAAAGCGATGAAAGTTTATAGGTATTAAATGAAGTTTTTCTTAACTCTTTATATTTACTTAATTGTCTGTTGCTTTCCTCAAACCCAAATTCCACTTATATAACAAAATACTGTAATGGTGGTAAACAAAACTTAGGGTCCATTTGAGTTTGCGAATTCAAAAATGTGGGATTTAAAAATAACGATTTGAAAATGTGATTTTTAAAATGTAGTAAACGTTTAACAAAATCGCAGTTTGACATTTAAAATCGTAGTTTACTCTTTAAAATTGTGTGTTTTTAAAAAGCACTTTCCTACCTGCTATTTGAAAACATAGATTTTCTCCGTTTTCAATTCACAATCTTTTAAAAACGCAATCACAAACAATTCATTTTCTGCGATTTGATTTAAAATCACACTTATCTATAAAATTACAATGTCAAACGTACCTTTACGTTTGACACGTCAAACTTGACACGTTACTAAAGTTTAAAAAATTATTAAAAAAAAAATTCCGGACAAAAATTTGAAAATTTTTTTTTTCAAATTTTTTTTCCGGAATTTTTTTTTTTTCAAATAATATTATGGAATTTGATTTTCAAAAATCTAAACCCAGCACAGTTGATATCATGGAATCTGATTTTTTTTCTTTCAAATAATATCATGGAATCAGATTGAATAAACCATCAAATAATATCATAGAACTCAAAATGCCTTGAACAAGTTTCAACAACATATACAAACATCTGCAAATCTGGAGCTCGAGCTCCATTTAGGCCTGATATTCAGCTATCTCCTTTTCAGCCTCTTCTTTGGCTTGTTTCAACCTAACCATTTTTTCTAACAATAGAAAGACAAGCTATATATATTAAACCCCAATATATTAATGCAAAACACAAGCTATATATATAATGAGGAATATATACCTGAGGAGATGGACGGAGAAATGCCGAACCTGTCGGAAGGAGTTGTCGGAGAGAGAGAGAGAGTACTGTGAGAAGAGAAAGGAGTTGCTGGAGAGGAAATTCCCTCTTCTTCGAAGCATGTGTTGGGGAGGTAGAAAAAAAATAAGAGGAAAAAAAAGAAAGAAAGAGGAGGGAAAAAATATATTGGAAACCAGCTGGGTGCTGGTTCCCAATACCCTATTGTAACGTGTGGTTTATTGGACACGTTACCAATTTGGTAACGTGTAATAATGGCACGTTACCAATTAGTAACGTGCCATTATGACATGTTACCATTTTGGTATGGCACGTTACCAAGTAGTAACGTGCCATTATGACACGTTACCAAAATGAATGGCACGTTACTAATTGGTAACGTGCCATTATGACACGTTACCAAAATGGTAACGTGTTATTTATGACACGTCACCAAATGGTGACATGTGGAGTTTTACACGTTACTAAATATTTTAGTAACGTGTCATTAACTGCCACGTCACTAAATGGTAACGTAGCAGATATTAATGAATAGTATACACGTCACTAAAACCCATTTTTGTTGTAGTGGCTCTTAGCCCATTAACACATTTATTCTCCTTTGTAATTTCTTCCGTTGTATTTTTTCTTAAAGGTGAGAAATTTTAGACTTAGGGAGCTTGGGAAGGTAAAGAATTAAGTTGGATTCTAAGATTTAATTGGTGGAAAGGTTTTGGTATCTTCCTTATCCTTTCCTAGTTTCCATGCAACGCATTTGTTCTAAATATCTCCTTATTTCTATATGTCACATGCTTGTGGGCTTAGGCAAGAATAGGAACTTTCCCACCCTTAGCTCTATTACCAAATTCATTTTCTCAATCTCTCTGAAATTTGAAGCACAAAGTTGATCGAAAAAGATCCTATTATTCATTTTTACGAGTCTAGCTTCAATTAAGCTCCCCTTACTTTTTTGAGACATGTTGTCAAATCTTAAACTTGATGTTGTAGTTTATACCACTCCAGTTTGCTCTTCTTTTTTCTTTTATGGGAAAACTATACTTATTTTACTTGAACTACTATCCAATTTATAATTTTCTCTTAAATTTTAAAAGGTTGCAATTGACCCTCTCAAACTACTAGATACTTTCACTTTTCTCTTTCCGTCAGCATTTTATATTATCTTGAACGGAAACTACAACACGTGACCCACAAATGATATAGAGTGGCAATTATACCCTCTATTAGATGTGTGAAAATACAGTTATATCCTTAGAGTAAAAAATAATAAAAAGCTTCTTAATTTGGTCAAGGAGACCCACGACCAAGCTAGCCATATAGGTCTCTAGCCTTGGAGACGGATGGCTTGACCTTGGGTCCATCTTTTTAATGTTTTCTTTAATGATGGGGTATAATGGGCATTCTAAGCCGCCTGTATCGATCGCACATAACATATTTTCGATTAGATTTAACAGAAAATTCTAATAGATGGAGTTAAGTGAAAGGGCTAGGTAGTTAAAGGGGTTGATTGTAACATTTAAAAACTTGGACAATATTGCCAATTTGGTAGAAGTTAGAGAGGGATTAGTGTAGTTAATTTCCCCTTCTTTAAAAGTGATTATTCTTCATAATAATTTCTTTAGTTCCCTTGAGCCATTTAAGTGAAATGACGGCAAATTGTGATTCTTGCTCTTTCTATGGTTTCTGTAAGCCTTTTGACAATAAGAAGAATCAAAATACAAATTCGAATTAAAAAAATTACCATCTCCAACCCCACATATTAATATTGCTGGAATATATATATATACAATTTCCTGTATATATATGACTTCGAAACTTTATGTTATACTATTTGAATATATTTGAGAATTTATGGATGAAAATTTATAATATTAATTTTTGTATCCAAGAATCGAAATTGCCTGTGAGATATATATCCTACCATGCATGTAACATGTTGTTGTGGGCCTATGTCTAGAGGAACTTGTATTTTACAACTGGGGAGAGGGACTCTCATCTTTAGATTCTTTACTTACAAAAAGAGTAATATTACATTCTCTCTCTCTCTCTCTCTCTCTCTCTCTCTCTATATATATATATATATATATATATATATATATAATGGTACATCTCAACTCCATTTCGAGTAATATTAAAGACCAAAGGTGAAAGGTCGTCGTTTCCGGCCGTCTACGAATTAGTGGCAAAAAAAGAACTTCTCTATATATAGCAGCAGCCTGCAGGTGCAATACTCTTTTCTTTTTCTTTTCTTTCTGTTTAGGGTTTATACCTTTCTATTCTCTGATCATATCGCTTATGTTTATTTGTTAAGCTCAAAGTTGCATATGTGTACTGTAGTTGTAGCATAAACATGCAGGGAGTTCATCCAAAATTTGATTTTGTTTTGACATTTATTCTTTTGGAGTACTTCTGATTTGTGTTAAGGATTGAAGTTTTTCTTGATATGGGGTAGAATTTAAATCGAAGTGTCAATGTGCATGAGAAAGTTTGCATGTTCGTGCAATTTTAACTATTATATCATTTCCATTAAGGAAAAAAAAAGAAGAAAAAAGACAGCTTTCGGTGGGAGTGTCCGTGAGCCGCCCCTCTATTAGGGTGTGGAGATGGCTGGTGGCCACCTCGGGGTGGCTGCCAACCACACCCAACAAAGGGGTGACTGTGCCATATGTTTGTTTTTTTTTTATTATTATTATTAATTTTATGTCATTTTTGTTATTTGAGGGAAAAACATAATTAAGTTTTAGATTTATAATTTTCTTAAATTCTGGTCTTAAATTGGCAAAATTCAAAACTAAGGTCCTAAAGGCACACCTTTAAAAAAAAGAATATAAACTATTTTCCTAAAATTTTAAAACCATAAGTGTATATCCGGCATCCCCACAAATTTTAAGTATAATTGGGTTTACTTAAGACAAGACTTTTGTGGAAGGCTCTAATATTCAATTGGAAAAAGTCCACGTATATAGGTATTCCCTCAAACTATTATCAATTAAATTGACAATTTTTCTAGCCGTCCTCCAAACTTTTAATTGGGGCAATGTTCTCCTTAAACTATCAAAAATTTGTCAATATATATCTCTCAATGACAAAAATACCGTTAATAAAATTTTTTAAAATATTCTAAAACATATTATTATTATTATTATTTTGAAAAAAAAAAAAAAAAAAAAATCGAGAAGGTGACCAAGCCACCTTTAATTGACTAATGGGTGGCTCGGTGACTCCAATTCTCACAATGTCAATTAAGTGATAGTTTGAGTGGATATAAACTTCTTCCAATTCAATTTAATGAAAGGAACAAAGAGATCTAGTATTTAGCATAGTGCTATAGATAGGGTGGGTTGGGGGCAACGCCCGCCCAAGCCCAAAAAATACTTACATGGGCTCCCCTTTTAGCCGTCCTCCAAACTTCTAATTTGGGCAATGTTCTCTTTAAACTATCACAAATTTGTCAATATCTCTCAATGACAAAAATACCATTAATAAAATTTTTAAAAAATATTCTAAAACTTATTATTATTATTATTATTATTATTATTTTGGAAAAAAAAAGAATCGAGGAGGTGACCAAGCCACCTCTAATTGACTAACAGATGGCTCGGTCACTCTAATTCCTACAATGTCAATTAGGTGATAGTTTGAGGAGTATAAACTTCTTCCAATTCAATTTAATAAAAGGAATAAAGAGAAAGTATTTAGCATAGTGCTATAGCTAGATAGGGTGGATTGGGGGCAACTCCCGCCCAAGCCCAAAAAATACTTACATGGGCAAATAAAAAAATAAATTCTTAAGTTCACCAAAAAAAAAAAAAAAAAAAAAAAAAGACCTTCTCACAACATAATTCTTGAAATAAAAAATAAAACGTTTTATGACTTTTCAAGTCAAAACCAAAAGCTTATATATAGGCTAACTACCTACCAAAATTTCGAAAGAAAAAAAAAAAAAAATCCATACAATGGCCTCACCTCTTGAAAAAAAAAAAACTATATATATAGAATAGCCTCTTAAAACATGACATGCCACGCTTTCACACTTTTTTAGTCTAGTCTAGACTAAAAAGGTGTTAACACCATATACACGTTACTATAGACACGTTGCTACACTTTAATAATGTGTTAATACCATATACGTGTTACTAATGGTCCGTAACCAAAAGGTTAGATTCTTGTAGTGTCTACCCATTATTGTTCCCCAGAGCTTCCTTCCCTTTTCAGTGATTCGACTCTTTGTTTTCTTTTTGATTTCCCTCTTCGTGCTCCATTTTCTTACCTATTTTTTTTTTCGTAATCAAAGAATGCAAAAACCTAAAAGATACATATTACAGAAGACTAAAGTATGGAGAAGACACAATGTTCGATAAATCTTCTTCTTCTTCTTCTTCTAGTTTTAATCTTTTAATTGCTCCTCCACCTCCTCAGCACAGGCTAAAGCCTGGATTGACAATCAACGCAAAACTTCATAAGTGTTAGGCTGCCTAGGTGCATTATTGTTTTGGTAAGGATTGTGATTAAGTGAAAGTAAGTGTCAAGTACTCCCGATCATGATTTTTTTTTTTTTTTTTTTCTATGGGAAACATAATGTTAATTATTTTTTTATAAACACATTATGTTGATTGTTGATGCAATAGTTTTATTGTTTTTCTTCTTTTTTCTGTTTTTTTTTTTTTAGAAAAAAAAAAAAAAAAAAAAAAAATAGTTACCTTTTTTAATTGGATAAACAAAACAAAGAATCGGTTACATCTTTAGTTGTTTGTCAAAGAAAAAATTCTAACATGGAAGTAAGTTTGTTTTTTTTTTTTTTTCTTGCCTAACTTGTGCACAGATCTTTGTCCACCTATAAGAGTACCCTCATGTATTAATCATTTTCTTTTTTGCATGTGAATTTGAGCAAAGTCAAAGCTCCAAAGTAATTAACACACGAACTCATGCAAGACAATGATCAAAACTATTGATATACTTTTCTTCCGAAATTTTCTTTTTTAATGTTTGAATTAGGTTGATTGTGTTATCATAGTGATGATTGTCAAAGTTTTGTTTGGTAACAAAAACTGAATTTGTTGACAGAGAAAGAAAGCAAATGGGCAACCATATTTCATTATTCGACATAGAAAAACCAATGGGAGAGGAGTTCCAAAGCTTGCCTCCCTTATCCTCTAAATGCGTTATCTATAAAGTTCCTAAGCGGCTACGACATGTCAAGGAAAAAGCCTACACACCTAAGGTTGTCTCCATTGGCCCGCTTCATCATGGTAGTGAAGACTTAAAATCCATGGAAGAACATAAAATGAGGTACCTGGGAGATTTCATTCGACGAACCGGGGAAACCTCGGAGTTCTTTATTGACGTTGTAAGAAAGAACGAGGCAAAACTTCGTGAATGTTATGCAGAAACCGTTGATTTTACAAGTGAAAAATTTGTCAAAATCATTCTGGTTGATGCTGCCTTCATCCTTGAGGTCTTACTCAAGTCCTCCAACGACAAACTCCAAGAAGAAAACGACCGCATATTCAACAAACCCTGGTTGATACAGGATGTTTGGACCGACATGCTTTTGCTTGAAAATCAGCTTCCATTCTTCATTATTGAGCTTCTTTTCAATTCATACAAAAGAGAAGCCCTTCCAATCAATAGCTATGGGACGCCACTTACAATCAATAATCTTACACAAGTGTTCTTCAAAAGCCGAATGGAGTCACCTGGAATAGAAGAAAGATGGGAAGAAATCTCTAATGGTGATGTCAAAATCGAACATTTTGTTCATCTCCTACGACACGTGCAATTACAACCTGTTGAGTTGCATAGTGAAAGGAAACTTGAAACACTCACCACGCCCAGCATAAGACAGCTAGACCAGGCTGGAGTCAAGTTTGAGGTAGGGCCAAGCAGAAATCCATTTGACATAGAATTTGATAAAGCAAAAGGGATTCTGAAAATCCCAAAGCTTATTTTAAGTGATGAAACAGAATTCACAATCCGAAATTCACTAGCCTTTGAGCAATGCCATTACGAGGAGAACTATCTAAATGATTATGTTATCATTATGAGTCGCCTTGTTAGGAGTTTTAAGGATATAAACTTGCTGGTGGATCAGCGAATTGTTGAGAATAGGCTTAACAACAACCATGAAGGGTCAGATCTTCTTAACAAGCTTGCCGATGGGGCTATTTTGGATCAGGATAAGTTCTATTTTGCTGCTCTTTCTGATCAGCTGAACAAATACTACAACGGCTCCTGGCACAAGTGGAAGGCAAACTTGAAACAAAAATATTTCAGAACACCATGGGCCATCATTTCAGTTATTGCAGCTATTTTTTTGTTTATACTCACTATCATACAAACGGTGTATTCTGCTCTTCAAGTACATCTTCCTAAATAATTCAAATTTGACCTTTTAGTTTATATTGAATAAAGTTGTATTCACTGAGTTATTTAATGGATCAGAGAGAGATATATATATATATATAACTTGTTTACATCCATAGCATGCATTGAATTGAATATAGTTTGTGGTGTAAGTACACATAAGATTTTAAACCATGAACCATGCAATTTATATTATAAAATTGTTCGCATTACATCAATCATGATCATGTGAAGTAGAGAGTTCGGGTTGACGTGTTGATTTAGAAACATATATGGATGCAATGTATTGAACGAACCATAGGAGTTTTTATTCCTTTAAAACACTGTAGAAATGAATGATCGTAACTTCCGGCCAATACTTACAATGATATTGACTTTAAATCATGAGAGGATTGTGAACTCAAATGTCAAGTAGTAGATATCACTTTGATGTATTTAGAAGTAAGATCTTCGCTGCAGTCAAAACCCGCGGTGCATTAAGTGATCACGTGTAACATTGTGAAAACACATTTTTTCTATCCAAGTCCCTTATTTAAAAGATAAGAAATTTTCACGTGAAATAAATTTTTAATAGAGTAATCATTTAAATTAAATTTAAACTAAGGCAAATCTATTCCTACCTCTATGGGTTCAATTGCACTCTTCGATTTTCATCCCAAGTGAGTTGCAACCTCATGGGCTAGGGGTGGCAACGAGCCACCCAGGCACCATGAGGGTGGCTCATGGCCACCCTTATAGAATTGGGGCCACCGCTAGTGGGTTGGGGGTGGCTGTGAGCCACCCCATAGGCTGGAGGTGCATGGTTCATAACCACCGCCACCTTAGATTGGCTGGCCGAACCACCCCTACTTTAGATTTGGCTCGACACCTTTTAAGTTTTGCATTTTACTTTTTTTTTTTTTTTTATTTGTTTTTCTTAAGTTTTATACTAGGGAAAAATATAAAAAAGCCCTCCAAACTATCAGCCATTTTCGATTTAGCCCCCTGATGTTTCAAAAGTCATAAAGTAGCCCCCCAAACTACCAAACTATTGCATTTTGGCCACTCCATTAGTCAAAACTGTCAGTCTGGACGGAAACTACAAAACGACGTCGTTTGGTTACGGGTAAGTTACAAAAATGCCCTTGTATGTATTTTTTTTAAGGAGCAAAATGGTGCCGTTTTGCTCCAAAAAGGGTTCACTTACCCTAAGCAAAACGGCACCGTTTTGCTTAAGGTAAGTCATTAAAACTCAAAATCTCCCAACCCACACAGCACAGGTCGTCCCCCTCACGCACAGCCTTCGCCGATCATGCCAATCTCCCCATCACACTGGGTTCTTCAAGTCAGCTCCAAGAAATCTAATTCTTTGTATCTCTGTATGTAGTAGCTGTTGGGCAAGGGGGGCACAAGCCTTGTGTTCAGGCTTTTGGGGCGGATTAGTTTGACGGGCAAGATCCAGACGAGTGCAAATCCACAAGTTCATTCTTCAATTGGTGGTACTTTGGTGTATGTGTGGGCGGCGGAGTAACAGTAATGATAATGAGCTATGTACAAGACAACCTTAGCTGGGGTCTGGGATTTGGAATCCCCTGTATTGTCATGGTCTTTGCTTTGGGAGACAATCCGATTGGGCTGTTTGGATGGAATGTTTTGTGGCTTTTTCGCTTTTGCAGGTTTTGCGGGACGACGGGACCTGTGTGTGAGGGGGACGACCGGCACGATTGGCTGGATGACCGGAGCTGTGCATGAGGGGGACGACCTATGCTGCGTGGGTTGAGAGATTTTGAGTTTTAATGTCTTACCCTAAGCAAAACGACGATGTTTTGCTTAGGGTAAGTGAACCCTTTTTGCTCCTTTAAAACATACAAGGGCATTTTTGTAACTTACCCGTAACCAAACAACGTCGTTTTGTAGTTTCTGTCCAGACTGACGGTTTTGACTAACGGAATAGCCAAAATGCAACAGTTTGGTAGTTTGGGGGGCTACTTTATGATTTTTGGAACATCATGGAACTAAATCGAAAACGGCTGGTAATTTGAGAGGCTTTTTTATATTTTTCCCTTTGTACTAAAAAAAAAAAAAAGGGTTATTATAGGCAGTCTGATAGAAAAGTGATAACGTACATGCCACCCACGTGACCACTTTTCTATGTAAACAGAGGATAGCCTCTAATAGAATATATACACTATTGCAATAAAAGAAGATTGAACTTTAGCAATAACAATTTGGAAGCGCAATGAAGACACAATCTCGTTTGAGCCTTTTCATTTTCTTTGGCAAGACATTTTATTTGATAACATGAGTTTTTTTTTCTTTTTTTCTTTTTTGCCTTTTAGTTATGACACTTCACGATTTCAAACTTTTTTTCTTCATAAATATTTAGTCAAAAATAAAAGATTATATAACCTAATTTGTGTATTTGTAAATAAGATTAATGAAATTAACTTTAATATTGCTTATATAATGCCCCGAATATTTATAATAATAAAAAGAAGGGTTAAATACCGTTTTGCCCTCTATAGTTTAACAACTTTATTTTTTGCCTCTTAGAGTTTAGTTTTTATCACATGAAGTACCTCGGATATACATAAAAACAGAGATGGTACCTCCGTCCAAAATTTGACGAAAAGCTACGTCAACACCATTAAAAAATCGATACGTGTCCATATATACCTAATTAAAAGAAATTAATAATTTTTTTAAAATTAAAAACATTAAAATTTAAATTTTTTTTTTTTCAAAAAAAAAAAATTGGGTGGCCATGGCCACCCCCATCTAGCCGAATTGGGGGTGGCAAGCCACCCCTAAGGCCCATGGGGGTGGTTCGGCCACCCCCAAACAAGCCAACTCAAAGGGGCCATCCCCGAACCCTCGAGATTGATTTGGAGAAAGAGCGAAAGCATGTTGAAAGCAAGGCAGGAAAGGCAGATCTCTTCCCAGTTGTTAGTGGTCTGGCAAGGCGAGAGGATTCAGGTGGCTTAGGGCCCGTTTCGTTCGCAGAATAGACCTTTGGAATGAAATGGCTATTCTTATAGAATAATCATTCTTTTGTTTGGTAAAGGTCAATTCCTAGGAATAGTGATTCTCATGGAAATCACTAATTTCTTACACACAGAAATAGTCATTCCTCTAAAAAATGAGAGAAATAGCTATTCTTGAGGCCAAGGACAAGATTTTCCAAAAGAAAACCATTTTTTTCTCTCAAAATTAAAAATAAATAAATAAATAAATAAATGAGATGGGTGGCCGGCCACCCACAGAAGGCCTCGGGGTGGCAGTGCCACCCCCGAAGCGCCTCACAGTGGACCAGCGAGGCCCTCTAGGGGTGGCCGCGGCCGCCCTTAACAGCCCTTGGGGGTGGCTCGACCATCCCCGAAGGTCTCCGGGGGTGGCTGCGGCCACCCTTAGTGCATTAATGTGGGTGGCCATTGGGGTGGTCGGCCACCAGATGTTCAAATTTTTCTTTTTTAATTTGAGTTTTAGAAAAATTAAAAATCAAACGGGCTTTTTAGTCATTTTAGTTCAATTTCAATTATAAAATATGTGTTGCTACCAAACTAAATAATTTGAATAATTATTCAATTCCAAAATTTTCTATTCCCAGTAATACCTATTCTTTTTCCGAATGGAATACCCATTCCGCAAATCAAACGAGTCCTTAGTGTCATCATTTTTCAGGGATTTTTCATCAAAAAAATGGCTTTTTTCGTCAATACACAAAGGGGAACTGCAGACTTAGGAACCCAGCTTGGACTTTTCCAACTATTAACTCTGCTATCACTACAACAATTTAATTTTTTAGTTACGATCCATTAGTAACGTGTTAACAGTGTTAACACGTTACTAAAGCGTAGTAACATGTTAATAGTAACGTGTTTGACGTGTTGTGAAAGTGGTCGTGACTATATTAAATTTAGTAACGTGTCAGATTCTGACACGTTACAATTTGGTAACGTGTTATAAACTAACACGTTACAATAAATTTTGTAACGTGTATATTCTCACACGTTACCAAATGGTAACGTGCTAGAATCTGCCACGTTTCCATGTGTGGTAACGTGGTAGATACCTGCCACGTTACAACACATGGTAACGTGGCAGATACCTGCCACATTACAACACATGGTAACATGGCATGTCTACGTTACCAAATTTGACTGGGGAAATTTTATTTATTTATTTTTTTTCAATTTTCTCTGTTACAATAATTTTCTCTGCTCATTATACCTAATATACGAGTTACATATAATGACAATCCAATAATCTATCAATCCAACGTCAAATATATCTATAAATTCAACATCAATCCAACTATCACAAATACCACAATCCAAACTATATCCACAATTCAATTAACAATCCAATTATCCACAAATACCACAATTCAATTAACAATCCAACTATCGACAAATACCACAATTCAATTCAACTATCCAATAGAACCACAATCCAACTACCACAAATAATCCAACATTAAATATATACACAAATACTCCAACATTAAATAATCCAACACTAAGGTTATGCACAAATACCAAATATCCTTAAACAAACACTACTTCGCCCAAAGCCAAATGAACATCATGATGACCATTATCTTCCGACTTCTCCGCACTAACTGCAAATAATAAAACAAACAATCAATCAGTTAATTGACATTTGTAATATAATATTATGAACTCCTAATAGATAAGCAGTGTCCAAGTAAGTGATAAAATTAACAATTGAATTATTGTCATATAATAACCTCGACATACATATTTGCACGACATACATAAACACATACATATATATGTACATATACATTTAATTCAATGAGGCGGCTTCAACAAATATGGTAAGATTAACTATATATGCAAAGCTCCAATCACAACCAAACCAACCAGGAATAACAAAGTAGAATACTTTGAGTTTATATATACATACTCACGGGGTGCCTGAACGACGGGTAGATTGTTTAGACAAACGAGACTTCTGTCCAGCGGTGTCTGGTGTAGGATTTCATTGTGATCGTCGTCCTCAGCTTCTATTCTTACGTCATCTACACATGCAAATTACGTTGCAATTGTGTTAAATACAATTGTGTTAGATATGACTACAATTTATTTACCTAACAAAATTACTAGCCCTTAAAATGATATTCATCTCGTAAGATAATCGTGTTACTCAAATAAAAACAATAAGAATATATTGTTACCTGATCGGCTATCAACTGAGGATCTCACAATCACTCGGGCTGAGGACTCTGCATCTTGCAGATTCCTGAAAGTCGTCACCTCCGGCTCGGACCCCATCTGTCTTGACCCCTCAAGGTTGCGAATCCAAGCCTCATACGCCGCCATCTGAGCAGCCATCTGGTCAGCCATCTGCGTTAGCCTCGCATCCATTTGCTCTATGTGCTTCTCCTTCTCCGCTTGAATGGCTCTTTCCAGTTCTTCATGCTAGACCATCCCGCCACGGTTCTGCGGCCGTGTTTGGGACGGTGTATAGTACGAGTGGATGGTGTCACGTGCATGCAAAATATTTTTACTAACCCCTCGTACACAACCCGCATACTCAGCCTTATTGTCGTGCGCCTGAGCATATGCGTCATCCGGTGTCTATCTAATCGTGTCCTGGGCCCATCTACGACGTTCTCAGCAGGGTCATTTTCTAATAACTCTTCCATCCGTGCCTGTACGTAAGCATTGTTATATATATAATTGTTAAGACTCAATAAGTTAATACATAAATAGAAATTCATGACAATGTGTCTGCCACTTACAATTCGAGTTGCTGTCACCGGATTTGGGCAACTACCATCTTTCTTTTTATGAGTCTTGATATAAGTCTTGGCTCGCGTAGGAGCCTTGCCCGTATTAAGTACCTGCAATAAGTTTAAATCATCAATGAAACGTTCATATATACACTGCGCAGTATATGACATATATATATAGTTATGGTAAGTTATAGTAATACATCCTCATATGCCACCCTTGCATAGCTCTTCGATCCGGTGTAGTGTGGCGTTTCATTCAGTGCTCGTATTTCTTTCACGTGCGCACAAAAAGCCTACGAACACAATATGTAGACGTTATTTATAGCTAAACCACCGAACAATTACAACTAACAAAACACATATAGTTTGAAGTGACCTACTTGATAAGTGGGATTACACCATTTCACGACCAATATTTTCACGTCTATGGGGTTGTACTTTGTGGTGATCGCGCCCACCCTTGCCAACACGGTCGCAGGAGTGTCATCCATTTGAATCATAAGCTCTTGCCTTAACTTGTGCCTCAAAAGCTTCTGCTTCTCGCACATGTCTCTGAAAGCGTCTTTTTTAATTTCCTTCATATTCGACTCAGACACGATGTAGAAGTAATTCTGCATTAATTAAAAAATAGGGTATCAAAACACTGATTGTTTTACCAAATTTAATATACAAATCCTAATTTAATATTAATATATGTCTATATCATAAATTAAGAACATCTAATCTACAATACTTACCATCAATGAATCAAATAAATCCTCCTTGGATTGTTGTGGTACATCCTTCCAGTCGTCGGATAGCCTGATAAAAGACCTGGCCTTACAAGTCTTGCCCATCATCCGTCTAAATTTTTTGCCGCTTTGACCTACGGGTTGCCACGCGCCATTATACTCCATGACGACCCTTTTCCCCTCGGGAATGTCCCACAACTTGTGCGAGTCACTTACGGTCACTACTTCAAAGTTATTCTCGTTATCTGCAATGATAAAGTATATATTAACACACAAATGGTTAAACATATATTATTTGAATTTGTAAACTTAATTACTACATGTACCATTATGCGTAAAAATGTACATATTTATGGTTCAAAATAGCATACATACATGCATATTGTGCGAACGTGGTCGACAGTCAATGTTGGCCAAGCAGGGTCAGCTGTCCCATCATGCATGTCATCGGGGACCTGGGTCTCACTGTCATCCACACATGCTCTGCTGTGTGGATGACGGTGATCAAAATACCCGTGCGGCAATAAACCAACCTGTGTCAATGTGGGCCCCATGGATGGCATACGTGGTGATTCGTCGGTGGCGCGAGGAGTAGGGTCATACTGATACCCGAACTGGGTAAGGCCTATCGGAACGCCTGGGTATTCGAGAAACCACCTGTGAATGTATCACTCGAAGGGCTGGGAATGTCGAGGACATAATCGCCTGTCACAGGTATATGTCCTTCCACATGCTGTGGAAGTATGGGTCGATACCCTGATTACTGCTTCATAAGCATAGCAACTTCTTGCGTCTCACTGTCAGTCAGGGCATGATGCCCTGTCGACCCAGAAGCTTGTGTCCTCCATCCTCTAGTCGTCCCCCGAGTACTCATATCTACCTGCAAAATACATAACGCACCAAATTAGTTGTGTATAGTGTTAGAATTATTCACCGCTTCTGTAAATAAAATTTGAAAATTAATGTACAAATAAATTACAAAAAACTAATCAATGTACAATATTTAATTCATATAGAATGACATACACTTCGATTGGTGCGAAGCTATGTCGGACGTATTGGATGTCATCATGCGGATCGTTTAGTTGATTATTGTTTAAAATGAGTGGCTCACTCTCGTGATAATTTGCATGATCATCATGAGGCGCTTGATCCTGATCAACATCGTATATATTCCTAGGTTTTGTCCTCACCGCGCAAACCCAATCTGGGTTCCTTTCATCTCCGACGTAAAAAACTTGTTCCACTTGGGAAACTAGTACATACGGCTCATCACTAATCAGCTCCCCTTTATGGACAAGGTTTTTGAAGTTAACAAACGTTAGGCCATACTCGTCAACTTTGAATCCCCTGTCCCTTGTGGTGTTCGCCCAATCACACTTGAACATAATATACTTTGTCCTGTTGTAATACTCCACCTCAAATATTTGAGTTACCTTCCCGTAGTATGTTTCGCCATCAACAGTCGGCATGCACACGCCACTATTCTGAGACCTCTTACCCACATCATGTACGACGGTGCGAAAGAACTTGCTGTTGACCACATATCTATTATATTGGACTGCTGAGACCAGTGGCCCTCTACAATGCATTACTAGTTTCTCACCCAACTCCTTCTTGCGTCGATCGTCCGAACAATCGACCTACGAAGCATATACAACGACGAAGTATAATTAGTGCAATTATGAAACATTATGAAATTTACCAGGTGTGCATGACATTAGACTTACAAAGTCACGGTACCAATCATAAAATTGATTAAAATGTTGGATTTCCAACTGATCGTCCGTTGTTCGCCCCCTGTTTGCAGTTTATCTTATCGAATCCTTGTGCATCCTACATACCCGATATAAAATCAATTAAATTTAATTCACAACTAACGCTGTTGTAGGATATGAGTATGCATATATTTATTATACAATACTCACGTCCGCAATTGGAGGAAGTCATCTGAGTTAAACAGAATGTAACGGTGAATCTGTATCAACATGAGTCGGTCGAGGACGACTCGGGTTCCAGCCCCTTTAGGCCCATCCAGGTTTCGTTGCGGCCTATTGTGAAATGTCGGTGCGTTCTTTAAATATATCAAACAGAATGTCACCAACTCGGTTGCTATGTAGCCCTCCGCAATGCAGCCCTCAGGTGCCGCTTTATTACGCACACTAGATTTGAACACCCCGAGACTCCTACATATCAAAACTAGTCAATTATTACATCTAATAATTGTTTTTAAATAAATAAATGACAACAAAATTGTACTTTTAATTTTTTCAGGGAAATTTTACCTCTTTGGCGGATACATCCACTTATACTGTACCGGTCCACCGAGTCAGCATTCACGGACAAGATGCACCACAACATGAACCATGCTGGTGAAAAAACTAGGGAGGAATATCTGTTCCAACTTGCACAGAGTGATAAAGATCCCAGCCTCAAGTTGGGCCGTATCCTCTTGGGTCAACACCATTGAACATATGCCCCTGAAGAATGCAGACAACTCAACTAGCAGTCTAACCACGTTACCGGGCAGTGATCCACGCAATGCAATCGGGAGAAGCTGTTGCATCAAGACGTGATTGTCATGACTCTTCAAGCCCGATATTGTCCGGTCCTTAAGTTTTGCACATCATAAAATGTTCGAGGCATATCCGTCTGGCACCCTTATATTTCGAAGCACTTATAGGAAACTAATTTTATCCTCTTTTGACATCGTGTGGCAAGCATGAGGCATATAGATTCTTCCATTATCACCTGTGAAAGGATGAAGTGCTGGTCTCAAACCCATTTCTTGCAAGTCTTTATGGGCTTTAAGGTTGTCCTTCGTTTTTCCCTTAATGTCGAGTATTGTACCAATTATATTGTCCATCACATTTTTCTCTATGTGCATGACATCAAGGTTGTGCCGCAATAAATTATCCTTCCAGTAGGCAAACGAATAAAAAAAAGCTTTTCTTCTTTCACAATATATTATCAGTCCTCTTCCTCTTTGCATGTGAATTATCAATGTTAACTGACTTACCGGCACTCTCATCCCCAAATACCATCCCTTCTAACTGTTTTAAGATTTCATCTCCATCTGGAACATCGGGGGCACATTCTAGTTCTCGGTTACCGTCAAATGTATTTCTATTCTGCCTCCACGGATGATCCATGAGCAAGTATCGCCTATGCCCCATAAGGCAAAACTTACTTCCATGTTTTAATCGTCTAGAACTTGTTGCATGCATACAGCAAGGGCATGCCTTTTCACCCCTTGTAGGCCACCCAGACAAGTCCGCGTATGCCGGAAAGTCATTAATTGTCCACATGAGCTGCGCTCGGAGCATGAAATTCTTTTTCAAGGAGACATCAAATGTTCGTACCCCCACATTCCATAGTAACTGCAATTCCTCAATTAACGGTTGCATGTAGACATCTATATCCATTCCAGGTGAACTTGGGCCTGGAATAAGCAGGGATAATATGAAAGACGTTTGCTTCATGCACATCCAAGGAGGGAGGTTGTACGGTACAAGCGTTACAGGCCAAGTACTGTGGGATGTGCTCATGTTCCCAAAAGGATTAAATTCATCCGAGGTTAGGCCAAGTCTTACGTTCCTACTATCTGATGAGAAGTCCGGATATAAATTGTCGAATGACTTCCATGCTTCGCCATCGACAGGATGCCTCAATACGCCGTCCTTAGTGCGGCCTTCTGCATGCCACCTCATATAGGGTGCAGTATGTTCTGATATAAAAAGCCTCTGTAGTTGTGGTATGATGGAAAACCACCACAAAACCTTGACCGGATGTCTCTTACTAGACTCTATGGGGTGGCCATCCTCGTCCAAATGAATTTCGTCCTTCCACTTAGATTTTTCACATTTAGCACATGAATCTAAGTCCTTATTGCCTTTCCAGAACAACATACAATCATTGCGACAAGCCGGAATCTTCTCATACCCGAGTCCCATGTCCCTTAGAAATCGTTTCGCCTCATATGTATTAACTGGCAGAGCTCCTTCATCTGCAGGCAGCAACTGAATGATTAGCTCGAGGAAACACGAGAATATCGTATTACTAACTCCACCCACACACTTCAAATTGTACAGATGTATAGTAGCACTCAGCTTGCTATGTTTGGTCTTATCATGAAACGGTTTGTCTGCATTTTTCAGCAATTCCTCGTACTTTCGTACGTCACCTCCATCGGATTCGTCATGCACAATGTCTTCTTCCTCTCCATGCACCTCAACCCGAGGCTCACTATTGTCATCTCTCACTTCGTGCATGCTGAATGCATCACGCAACATGGCGTGCATATTTCCAGCCTGTTCAGTGCTTGCACCCACAGCTGTTGCCGGACGTGATGAATTGGAGCCATCAACGGGAGCTCTAACAGGCCTCTCGCCATGATAAATCTAGTATGTGTATTGGGGCCACATTCCTTTCCCCCTTGTCAAGTGGTCGTATACCAAATCTGGGGGGTGTCTCCTGTTACAGCGACACGTCTTACAGGGGCACAAAATAAGTTTGTCTGAAGTGTCACAGTTCCTAACAGCGAAGTCCACAAACGCTCTGCATCCGTCTCTGTATTCCTTCGCACCCTCAGATTTCTTCATCCAACTCTTGTCCATAGTGTTACTACGTACATTATAAACATAAATATATAAGAATTACGCTAAACCTAATAACATGTACGTTCGTTGTTTTATTAATAACATGTACTCGATCTAATAAAAATTTGCAAAACCTAAACCAAACCAACCACGAAACAAATTGAAAAGCATAATTTGTTACGGGGACCTAAATAAAATCAAGCTCAATTATATATGTTTATGTCGCAATATTTTTAAAGAAATAAAGTTACATAATTTGTACTTCGTATGGAAACCCTAAATAAAATTCATTTAATTAACCACATATGTAGGTTATATAACCGCATTATGTATTTTTAATTATTATATTTGTAATCATTTATATAAATGATTACAAAAATAAATCTATTTTCTATTTTTTTATTTTTTACTATATAAATGATCATTTATATAATAAAGGTTTGCAAAACCTACACAAAATAAAAAAAGTAACCTAATAGCAATTAGATTTCTAAAAAACGTAAATATAAATATTTTGCATGCATGCACATATTGAACAATCTCCTACATTCTTACGTACGTACCTATCATACAAACATGCATGGACCATAAAAATATTATATTTCAACCAAACTAATAAGTTAATTAGCTAACAAAAACATTACATTATATATATATATATATATATATACC
>NC_081548.1:4256838-4263440 GCF_901000735.1 Corylus avellana
AATCCAACACTAAGATTATGCACAAATACCAAATATCCTTAAACAAACACTACTTCGCCCAAAGCCAAATGAACATCATGATAACAATAATTTTCCGACTTCTCCACACTAACTGCAAATAATAAAACAAACAATCAATCAGTTAATTGACATTTGTAATATAATATTATGAACTCCTAATAGATAAGCAATGTCCAAGTAAGTGATGAAATTAACAATTGAATTATTGTCATATAATAACCTCGACATACATATTTTCACGACATACATAAACACATACATATATATGTACATATACATTTAATTCAATGAGGCGGCTTCAACAAATATGGTAAGATTAACTATATATGCAAAGCTCCAATCACAACCAAACCAACCAGGAACAGCAAAGTAGAATATTTTGAGTTTATATATATATACTCACGGGGTGCCTGAATGACGGGTATATTGTTTAGACAAACGAGACTTCTGTCCAGCCGGTGTCTGGTGTAGGATTTCATTGTGATCGTCGTCCTCAGCTTCTATTCTTACGTCATCTACACATGCAAATTACGTTGCAATTGTGTTAAATACAATTGTGTTAGATATGACTACAATTTATTTACCTAACAAAATTACTAGCCCTTAAAATGATATTCATCTCGTAAGATAATCGTGTTACTCAAATAAAAACAATAAGAATATATTGTTACCTCATCGGCTATCAACTGAGGATCTCACAATCACTCGGGCTGGGGATTCTGCATCTTGCAGATTCCTGAAAGTCGTCACCTCTGGCTCGGACCCCATCTGTCTTGACCCCTCAAGGTTGCAAATCCGAGCCTCATACGCCGCCATCTGAGCAGCCATCTGAGCAGCCATCTGGTCAGCCATCTGCGCTAGCCTCGCATCCATTTGCTCTATGTGCTTCTCCCTCTCCGCTTGAATGGCTCTTTCCAGTTCTTCACTCGAGACCATCCCGCCACGGTTCTGCGGCCGTTTTTGGGACGGTGTATAGTACGAGTGGATGGTGCCACGTACAGGCAAAATATTTTTACTAACCCCTCGTACACGACCCGCATACTCAGCCTTATTGTCATGCGCCTGACCATACGCGTCATCCGGTGTCTATTTAATCGTGTCCTAGGGCCCATCTACGACGTTCTCAGCAGGGTCATTTTCTGATAACTCTTCCATCCGTGCCTGTACGTGAGCATTGTTATATATATAATTGTTAAGACTCAATAAGTTAAGACATAAATAAAAATTCATGACAATGTGTCTGCCACTTACAATTCGAGTTGTTGTCACCGGATTTGGGCAACTACCATCTTTCTTTTTATGAGTCTTGATATAAGTCTTGGCTCGCGTAGGAGCCTTGCCCGTATTAAGTACCTGCAATAAGTTTAAACCATCAATGAAACGTTCATATATACACTACGCAGTATATGACATATATATATATATAGTTATGGTAAGTTATAGTAATACATCCTCATATGCCACCCTTGCATAGTTCTTTGATTCAGTGTAGTGTGGCGTATCATTCAGTGCTCGTATTTCTTTCACGTGCGCACAAAAAGCCTATGAACACAATATGTAGACGTTATTTATAGCTAAACCACCGAACAATTACAACTAACAAAACACATATAGTTTGAAGTGACCTACTTGATAAATGGGATTACACCATTTCACCACCAATATTTCCACGTCTATGGGGTTGTACTTTGTGGTGATCGCGTCCACCCTTGCCAACACGGTCGCAGGAGTGTCGTCTATTTGAATCATAAGCTTTTGCCTTAACTTGTGCCTCAAAAGCTTCTGCTTCTCGCACATGTCTCTAAAAACGTCTTTTTTAATTTTCTTCATATTCGACCCAGGCATGATGTAGAAGTAATTCTGCATTAATTAAAAAATAGGGTATCAAAACACTAATTGTTTTACCAAATTTAATTTACAAATCCTAATTTAATATTAATATATGTCCATATCATAAATTAAGAACATCTAATCTACAATACTTACCATCAATGAATCAAATAAATCCTCCTTGGATTGTTGTGGTACATCCTTCCAGTCGTCGGATAGCCTGATAAAAGACCCGGCCTTGCAAGTCTTACCCATCATCCGTTTAAATTTTTTGCCGCTTTGTCCTACGGGCTGCCACGCGCCATTATACTCCATGACGTCCATTTTCCCCTCGGGAATGTCCCACAACTTGTGCGAGTCACTTACGGTCACCACTTCAAAGTTATTCTCGCTATCTGCAATGATAAAGTATATATTAACACACAAATGGTTAAACATATATTATTTGAATTTGTAAACTTAATTACTACATGTACCATTATACGAAAAAATGTACATATTTATGGTTCGAAATAGCATACATACATACCTATTGTGCGAACCTGGTCGACAGTCAATGTTGGCCAAGCAGGGTCAGCTGTCCCATCATGCATGTCATCGAGGACCTGGGTCTCACTGTCATCCACACATGCGCTGCTGTGTGGATGACGGTGATCAAAATATCCGTGTGGCAATAAACCAACCTGTGTCAATGTGGGCCCCATGGATGGCATACGTGGTGATTCGTCGATGGCACGAGGAGTAGGGTCATACCGATACCCGAACTGGGTAAGGCCTGTCGGAACGCCTGGGTATCCGAGACCACCTGTGAACGTATCACTCGAAGGGCCGGGAATGTCGGGGACATAATCGCCCGTCGCAGGTATATGTCCTTCCACATGCTGTGGAAGTATGGGTCGATACCCTAATTACTGCCTCATAAGCATAGCAACTTCCTGCGTCTCACTGTCAGTCAGGGCATGATGCCCTCTCGACCCAGAAGCTTATGTCCTCCGTCCTCTAGTCGTCCCCTGAGTACTCATATCTACCTGCAAAATACATAACGCACCAAATTAGTTGTGTATAGTGTTAGAATTATTCACCACTTCTGTAAATAAAATTTGAAAATTAATGTACAAATAAATTACAAAAAACTAATTAATGTATACAATATTTAATTCATATAGAATGACATACACTTCGATTGGTGCGAAGCTATGTCGGACGTATTGGATGTCATCATGCGGATCGTTTAGTTGATTATTGTTTAAAATGAGTGGCTTACTCTCGTGATAATTCGCATGATCATTATGAGGCGCTTGACCCTGACCAACATCGTATATGTTCCTAGGTTTTGTCCTCACCGCGCAAACCCAATCTGGGTTCCTTTCATCTCCGACGTAAAAAACTTGTTCCACTTGGGAAACTAGTACATACGGCTCATCACTAATCAGCTCCCCTTTGTGGACAAGGTTTTTGAAGTTAACAAACGTTAGGCCATACTCGTCAACTTGGAATCCCCTGTCCCTTGTGGTGTCCGCCCAATCACACTTGAACATAATATACTTTGTCCTGTCGTAATACTCCACTTCAAGTATTTGAGTTACCTTCCCATAGTATGTTTCGCCATCAACAGTCGGCACGCACACGCCACTATTCTGAGACCTCTTACCCACATCATGTGCGACGGTGCGAAAGAACTTGCCGTTGACCACATATCTATTATATTGGACTGCTGAGACCATTGGCCCTCTACAATGCATTACTAGTTTCTCACCCAACTCCTTCCTGCGTCGATCGTCCGAACAATCAACCTACGAAGCATATACAACGACGAAGTATAATTAGTGCAATTACGAAACATTATGGAATTTACCAGATGTGCATGACATTAGACTTACAAAGTCACGGTACCAATCACAAAATTGATCAAAATGTTGGGTTTCCAACTGATTGCCCGTTGTTCGCCCCCTGTTTGCAGTTTGTCTTATCGAATCCTTGTGCATCCTACATACCCGATATAAAATCAATTAAATTTAATTCACAACTAAAGCTGTTGTAGGATATGAGTATGCATATATTTATTACACAATACTCACGTCCGCAATTGGAGGAAGTCATCTGAGTTAAACAGAATGTAACGGTGAATCTGTATCAACATGAGTCGGTCAAGGACGACTCGAGTTCAAGCCCCTTTAGGCCCATCCAGGTTTCGTTGCGGCCTATTGTGAAATGTCGGTGCGTTCTTTAAATACATCGAACAGAACATCACCAACTCAGTTGCTATGTAGCCCTCCGCAATGCAGCCCTCAGGTGCCGCTTTATTACGCACACTAGATTTGAACACCCCGAGACTCCTACATATCAAAACTAGTCAATTATTACATCTAATAATTGTTTTTAAATAAATAAATGACAACAAAATTGTAGTTTTAATTTTTTCAGGGAAATATTACCTCTCTACCGGATACATCCACCTATACTGTACCGGTCCACCGAGTCGGCATTCACGGACAAGATGCACCACAGCATGAACCATATTGTAGTTTTAATATATTAATACACTTAATATATTATATATATCTTAATTAGTAGTTGATTGATATATATATATATATATATATATATATATATATAAAGTATATTTATACATGACAAAGAGCCGCTCTATTTAATTAATTTGTCCCTACTTGTATCTATTCCTCAACAGTACTTGGCTCATTAATTAGCTAACTGGTAGTCGAATCGATCCAACATATTAAATATGCGTAATATTACATATATGGCGTGCCTTGATCAAGGCTTGCAGCGGCCAGTTCTCTTAATTTATTAGTTAATTAATTGATCAATTAAGTAGTGTTGTAATTTGCATGCTTGATGCACATAGGGCTATAATGCTAGTGCATATTCTAACTATGAAATAAAGCATGGTGTTAGTGTTTATAGAGCTGATAGCCTCAAGCGTGCTTGACACATAAGTAGTGATGTGTGCCTATAGTGTTGTAAAACACAAGCGCTAATGCATATTCTTTTCTAGAGGCATATCTTAGCCATATCTTTTTTGGGTTTTGATCTTTCTCTGGAGACTCACATGCAATCTAGATTATAATTTTCCTGCCACAAAGTCTTAAGCTAGCCCCAATATTTTTTTCTCAAAGTCATTAATAATATAATGAATTAATGTCAACAAAATTGTATGATCATTTACAATTACACTTGTATAAAAAATACACTTCTCACCTAGCAAATAATGCAAAGAGTGCTTGAAAAAATCTTTTTATCATCAATAAATTAAATTTTTTTTATTTTTTAATTTATTTAAAATTTATGCCACGTTGCCATATGGTAACGTGTTGTTATGCCACGTTGCCATATGGTAACGTGGCATTTCTACCATGTCACCATATGGTGACGTTTAAAAAAAGACACGTTACAAAAAATAATAGTAACGTGTTATAGTTTAACACGTTATAATTCAGTGACGTGGCATAAAACAAATGAACAGTTGCCACGTCACTAAACCAATGATTTTTTGTAGTGTATCCCAACCAATCGACCAGGCCTATCTCCTTGTGGGGCGGGTGAGTGCACGAATCGCTTTACCTTGGGGGTGGCCATCCACCCCTACGGCCCATGGAGGTGGCCACCATCATGGCCAAAGGGGGTGGCCAGCCACCCCTCAAATGGCCAAACGTAGCCACCCCCATTTTTTTAAAATTTAATTTAATTTAATTTTTTAATGTTTTTAATTTTAAAAAGAATTATTTTTTATTTTTAATTAGGTATATGGACACGTGTCGATTTTTTAATTGTATTGGCGTGGCTTTCCGTCAATTTTGGATCGAATTTAGACGAAGGTATCATTTCCATTTTTATGTAAACCCGAGGTACCTCCTCTAACGACTTAGGGAAAAACGCTGCCACATCTGCGCTATTACACCAAAATAACTAATCAATTTGAAGTTTTCATAGAATTCATTATAAAGCCAACTTTGACCTAGTAACTAGGCAATGTGAGACTTAACACCTATGACTATCTTTATAAACCACCTACTCTATGTGGGCTTCTTCTCATCTTCTTAATAAAAAATGCAATAGTTTGATAGTTTTGGTGGCTACTTTATCACTTTTGGAACATTAGGGGGCTAAATCGAAAACAACTGATAGTTTGAGGGGCTTCTTTATATTTTTTCCTAATTAATATTACAGAAGTGTTACAACCACCTAGCAATTGGAAGCGCAACAAAGGCACAATCCTCTATTTGCCAAGACATTTGAGCGTTTTCATTTTCTTTAGCAAAACATTTTCTTTGACAATGTGAGTATTTTTGTTGTTTTTTTCTTTTCTTTTTTTCCTTTAAGTATGAGTGTATGACATTTCCCGATTTTAATTAACATTTTATTGGAATACAATTTTTTGAAAATTTTTATTCTTCAGAAATACTTATCCAAAAATAAAATAGATTATGTAACCTAATTTGTATATTTTTAAATATTATTAAGGGTTAAATACCTTATACACTCATGTGGTTTAATTTCTTTATTTTTTGACCCTTAGCGTTTACTTATCATAGGAGGTCCATCTGGTTTGCGTAAAGACGGAGATAGTCCCTCCATCAAAATTTCGTCCAAAATTTGACGGAATGTCACGTCAACACCAATCACGGTTTGACACGTATCCATATAATTAATTAATTAAAAATTTATTTTTAAAAATTAAAAACATTAAAAAAATTATAAAAAAAAATTATATTTAATTAAATTGAAAAAAA
>NC_081548.1:4263540-4334436 GCF_901000735.1 Corylus avellana
TATATATTAATATTACTACTAGCTACTTTAATTAATTCTATATATATATATATATATATATATATATATATATACTTATAAGTAAGTATATTAATTAATATATGTATATATATATATTAATACACTTAATATATTATATATATCTTAATTAGTAGTTGATTGATATATATATATATATATATATATATATATATATATATATATATGTAAAGTATATTTGTACATGATAAAGAGCCGCTCTATTTAATTAATTTGTCACTACTTGTATCTATTCCTCAACAGTACTTGGCTCATTAATTAGCTAATTGGTAGTCGAATCGATCCAACATATTAAATATGCGTAATATTACGTATATGGCGTGCCTTGATCAAGGCTTGCATCGGCCAGTTCTCTTAATTTATTAGTTAATTAATTGATCAATTAAGTAGTGTTGTAATTTGCATGCTTGATGCACATAGGGCTATAATGCTAGTGCATATCCTGACTATGAAATAAAGCATGGTGTTAGTGTTTATAGAGCTGATAGCCTCAAGCGTGCTTGACACATAAGTAGTGATGTCTATAGTGTTGCAAAACACAAGCACTAATGCATATTCTTTTCTAGAGGCATATCTTAGCCATATCTTTTTTGGGTTCTGATCTTTCCCTCGAGACTCACATGCAATCTAGATTATGATTTGCCTGCCACAAAGTCTTAAGCTAGCCCCAATATTTTTTTCTCAAAGTTATTAATAATATAATGAATTAATGTCAACAAAATTGTATGATCATTTACAATTACACTTGTATAAAAAATACACTTCTCACCTAGCAAATAATACAAAGAGTGCTTGAAAAAATCTTTTTATCATCAATAAATTAAAAAAAATTTATTTTTTAATTTATTTAAAATTGTAACCGGGTAACGTGTTGTTATGCCACGTTGCCATATGGTAACGTGGCATTTCTACCACGTCACCATATGGTGACGTTTAAAAAAAGAAACATTACAAAAAATAATAGTAACGTGTTATAGTTTAACACGTTATAATTCAGTGACGTGGCATAAAACAAATGAACAGTTGCCACGTCACTAAACCAATGATTTTTTGTAGTGTATCCCAACCAATCGACCAGGCCTATCTCCTTGTGGGGCGGATGAGTGCACAAATCGCTTTACCTTGGGGGTGGCCATCCACCCCCACGGCCCATGGAGGTGGCCACCATCATGGCCAAAGGGGGTGGCCAGCCACCCCTCAAATGGCCAAAGGGGGTGGCTACGGCCACCCCCATTTTTTTAAAATTTAATTTTTTAATGTTTTTAATTTTAAAAGGAATTATTTTTTATTTTTAATTAGGTATATGGACACGTGTCAATTTTTTAATTGTATTGGCGTGGCTTTCCGTCAATTTTGGATCGAATTTAGACGGAGGTATCATTTCCATTTTTATGTAAACCCGAGGTACCTCCTCTAACGACTTAGGGAAAAACGCTGCCACATCTGCGCTATTACTCCAAAATAACTAGTCAGTTTGAAGTTTTCATAGAATTCATTATAAAGCCAACTTTGACCTAGTAACTAGGCAATGTGAAATTTAACACTTATGATTATCTTTATAAACCACATACTCTATGTGGGCTTCTTCTCATCTTCTCAATAAAAAATGCAATAGTTTGATAGTTTGGGTGGCTACTTTATCACTTTTGGAATATTAGGGGGTTAAATCGAAAACAACTAGTAGTTTGGGGGGCTTTTTTATATTTTTCCCTAATTAATATTACAGAAGTGTTACAACCACCTAGCAATTGGAAGCGCAACAAAGGCACAATCCTCTATTTGCCGAGACATTTGAGCGTTTTCATTTTCTTTAGCAAAACATTTTCTTTGACAAAGTGAGTATTTTTGTTGTTTTTTTCTTCTTCTTTTTTTTCCTTTAAGTATGAGTGTATGATATTTCCCGATTTTAATTAACATTTTATTGGAATACAATTTTTTGAAAATTTTTATTCTTCATAAATACTTATCCAAAAATAAAATAGATTATGTAACCTAATTTGTATATTTTTAAATATTATTAAGGGTTAAATACCTTATACACTCATGTGGTTTAATTTCTTTATTTTTTGACCCTTAGCATTTACTTATCATAGGAGGTCCATCTGGTTTGCGTAAAGACGGAGATAGTCCCTCCATCAAAATTTCATCCAAAATTTGACGGAATGTCACGTCAACACCAATCACGATTTGACACGTATCCATATAATTAATTAATTAAAAATTTATTTTTAAAAATTAAAAACATTAAAAAAATTTTAAAAAAAATTTTAAAAAAAAATTATATTTAATTAAATTGAAAAAAAAAAAAAACAAACAAAAAAACAAAACAAAACAAATTGGGGTGGCTTCTTTTGCCATTTTAGGCTGTACACCTCTACTGCTGGGGCGAACCGGGTGGCTCATCCGACCTCTGGCTGGCCTTTGGGTGTCTTCAACGCTCCCCAAGGGCTTTCCCAAGACTTTTTTTTTTTTTCTTTTTTTTTCAATTGGGTCTCCTGGGGGCCCTTTTGAGGCACTGCCACCCCTACATGGGTCCTGGCTCAACACCTCCAAGGGCTTTCTACCAAATTTTTTTTTGCCATCAATACTGGGGTGGCCGAACCACCCCCATGGCCAAAGAGGGTGGCCAGCCACCCCCAAATGGCCAAATGGCCCCCAATTTTTATTTTTTTTTAATTTAATTAAATATAATCTTTTAATATTTTTTAATGTTTTTAATTTTAAAAAAAATTATTATTTTTATTTAATTAACTATATGGACACGTGTCAAACTGTGATTGGTGCTGACGTAGCGTTAAATTTTGGATGGAATTTTGACGGATGGACCATCTCCTCAATCTTTAGGCAAACTAAAGGGACCTCCTGTGATAAAAAGTAAACCCTAGGAGTCAAAAAATAAAGAAGTTAAATCATATGGGTGAATAAGTTATTTAATCCTATTATTAAAGAATAATAGAATACCTTTTTAAGAAAATATTTGTATTTGTATATATGATAAGGAAATTTTGCCTATGCATTTTTCACTCATGAGAAGATTTAGTTACACTAATATTAATAAGACATCTTCACGGGGGTGTCTCTTTACTTTATTTTCTTTGAATCACACCCTGGTTGGTTCAAACTCTATAATTCAAATTTCAAATTCAAATTATAACATATGATAAATTATACTCGATTTTCCGTTTCAAATTATTTAAACCCCATTAATTCAATAATAAAAATGGAATCATTTATACTCGGAGTATTTTTGTTTTTTGTTTTGTTTTTTTTTTTTTTAAATAATCTTTATCTTCATTTTTCAAAGCATTTCAAATTTCAACATTTTCATTATCTTTCTTTCATTGATGGTGTACAAAAAGGAGGTCGGATAGTACTGCATCCCTTTAAAACTCTTTTTTGTTGCCTATACAAAATGATGCTTTAAAAGATTAAATACATATTGTTTAGTTTGAAATAGAAAGAGTATAGAAAAAGTTTTTTCTTTAATTTATTTTTTTCGAAAAAAAAAAAAAAAAAAAAGTCCGCTTTTTAAAAAAAGAAAAAGGAAGAACTTTAAAAAGCTCAAGTAATTTTTTCGTGCATTGAGTTGGATAAAAAGTTCCCTTGTTTTTGCTACCATTGACTGTTACAGTGTTGATTAGTTTTCAACTCTCGTACTTAATCCATTGAATTGTCTGGTTTTGAGAGCTTCTGGGACCCGACTGACATTTAAATTCATCTTTTAAGATGTTCATGTTGTTCTTTCATCAGCAAGATCAGTCTGTCATATGTCTTGTCTTTGTTAGATTGAGATGCACCCAGAAAATAATACAAAGCAGCAGAAATTATGTTTCATTCCTGAATTTCGAAAGAATTGTTCCCTAGGCCTCACCCTGAAATTTCGGGTATAATTTATATATTATTTCTTTCATGGGAAAATGCTTGATGGAACACCTCATTCCCATGTTAAAAATATGAGTAATTTATGAGAAATGGGTGGTTTGTAAAGACATTTATAGATGTTAAAGTTCGACATTGAATGTAAAAAAACTCTAAATTATTTAGTTATTTTAGAATGATAGCGCAAATGCGTACTTTTTTTTGGTCATTACAAATAATATCCGAGTAACCTAAAAACACCATGTAGTAATGGAGCACTGCATGATACGCTAATGGCGGGTACTAAGTCATACATTTATTTATAATTTTGTGATACTAGGCTTTATAAGTGATTATAGAAAATAATAGCGTATAGCTTCATGTCCTACAATTTTCTTATAATCTGACATGACAATTTATGATCAATAAAATGATTAAAAATGTATGGTTAATAAATCAATCACTAACCAATTAAATTAAGAAGTAATTTCACTTTAGACCTGTGAATTACCATACGATTTGAGAAACATTCTCAAACTTCAAAACCTCTCAATTTAAACCCTTAAGCTTTCAATTGCAATCAATTTGAACACCTCCATCAAATTTTAAACGTTAAAAGTGAGACAATGACATTTATACCCCTAACTTTTTTATAAAATTTCAAATTAAAAAAATAAAAATAAATAAAGTTAAAAAAAATCAAGAATATTTTGGTCTTTTTAGAGGAAAATTAGGGAAGTTAACGGCTAAATATGACGGAGGGGTTCAAATTAACTGCAATTGAAAGTTCAGGGGTCTAAATTGAGAGGTTTTAAAGTTTAGGGGGCCTTCTCAAATCGTGTGGTAATTCAGGGATCTAAAGTGAAATTACCCTTAAATTAATAAACCAATGCTTTTACTTAATTTTTTTTACTAATTATAAATTGTGACATAAATTTGTAAAAGAACTTTTAATAAAAGCTATAGTACTTTTTATCTTTAAAAAAAAAAAAAAAAAAAAAGAAGCAAAAAGCTATAGTACTTAGATTCACTTATAAATATTAGAATATTTTCATTGTTCTTAGCTTCTTCTATTTATTTTTTTTTTTCTAACAAAATTACAAGAACAATATCACATTGAGTTGTTAATTCGATTTCCATTTTGTCTCCAATAAGATTATTTATATCTAGTGAATGAATTATGGTATCCTTTTCTTTTCTTTTACCAAACTTTGATCATGGGCAAAACACACATTTGACCACCCGGCCAGTCAAAGAAGGCTGGTAAATGAATTATGGTATCCACTTGCTATTGTTCACACCATGTTAGTAACCCATGGGCAAAAAATAATTTTCGGGATCACATTTCACAAGACGGAGGTGAGTTCAAACTCATCTGTTTAGCTAGGGTAGTATAATTTTTATTATAAAATCATTTACAAATTAATATGACAATTCATAGAGTTAAATAATTAAGATCAATCGATCAGCCATATTTATTGCTTAATTATTTCATCAATAATAAACTGCCACATCAGTTTGTAAGAAACTGTCTAAGAATTATGGTAACTCCAAACAATTTTGTGTTATCATGATTTCTCTAGCCAATTTCAAAAAATCTTAAAACTTTAGTGGTTGAAATTTCTACATTATATTCACTAGAGGTGGCAATACATATTTACGTGTCGAATTCATGTCATATTGAAGTATGGATATATATAAAAGTAAACTCTAATTTATTTATTTAATTAAATGAATCAAATCTTTTAAATGGGTTGGTGTCGGATTATCAAATAGCTATAAGTATAAAGCAACATGTGTGTTTAAAAAGATGGGTTCACGATAAGACAAACCGAAATGATGATTAATGCAATGCGCTGAAAATGGCACAAAAACCTCAATAAGAAACTCGAAAGCCACGTGATATGATTGAATGGGCAGTACTTATATACCTAGCCTTCACTAACACCAACAAAGCAAATGAAGTAACATAAAGTTAGGCTTAAAGTGAAACAAAGAATCTTGCTAAAAGCTAAATAATGGAGTGTAGTAGCAGGCATTATTAATGAATGTATGGCTACTTTTTGACCAACAATTTTGCACTTAAACATGCCTTTGAGGTCAATGAGGGAACCCATGAAAGGTTTAAGCTTGAAAAGCTTTGGAATCCAATGCTCATCATGCTTTAAAGTATGTTCAACAAGATCTTCTTGGTTGGAAGTTCATGAAATCAACAAATTAATTAATGATGTTTGTGATAAGAATTACTTCATTGGCGTGACAATTCATCTTTTCTTTAACCATTGGAATGGCAGATAATGATTGCATGTATAACCCATCAAAGGAAAAGAAAACAAGAAAAAAAAAAAAAACAAGATATTTTTATTTATTTATTTCACTTTATCTATGTTTGATGAAGTACACAGACAAATCATGATATTTCGCCTTTCCTTGTGATAATACTTGAACAAAGAATCTTGAAATATTAATTTACTATTCTGCCATGAGAGCAGAGAGTAGTAAAATCAAGAAAGCAGGTGTTCAAATCGGTCCCCAACTCCCAACTCATTCAAACCCTTTTTGGGTCGGGTTAATTAATCTCATAGAAGGTGGGTTGGATGATCGGGTTGGAAGTAGAAATATGGATAAGATTATGGCCCGCTTCCAACTCAACCCGACCACCATATTATAATATGGTATCCACTCTCTCTCTTGGTCACTGCGGCCACTATGTTCAAGTTTGTGGTTGTACGATGGCCATGTGACCTCTAGTACCCACTGACTTTCAAGCTGATATTGTTTGGATCGACTCAATTCAAAAAATAGGTGTTGCAAGACGAGATCGAAAGCCAAAAAATAGGCTTTTGATTCTTGTTGAGTCGGATGTTAGAATTGGACATTTTGAAATTGATCGAGTCGATGCCCAACCCTACTTTCGGAATGATTTTTAGAGATTGCTTATAGGTGTTATCCTCCATTCTCTATCATTCTCAAAATTACTTAACAAAAAAAGGAAAGAAATGAAAGAACGGTGGTGTGGATATAAATAACTACCATGCATAGGCCAACTCAAGCAGCCTTTACATGAAAAATAATTAGGTAACTGTAGTTGGCCATGATCCAGGATAATGAATAATCTATGACTCACCATCAGATCACACAATCACCCTCATAAAATAAATTCAGTCAATAGCTCTCATTATCTTCTGCACAATGAAACCATATATCATCATCAATCATCAACAGCTTGCAATGTAACCAATAAGGATAACTACAAATCGTTGACACCTATGTTACCATAATTGACTATTTTTTAAGGATTCTTTCTCATTAAAAGGAGCACACATTCTTGAAAGTAGGGCATCTCTCCCTGTTGATAATGGTTCAAATTGTCAACAAGTGTGAAGATAATTGCTGGAAAATATCAATATTCAAGTTGGTAGACGCAAGTTCTATCTATCTATAAGAGGATAAGGTTAGTTTTAAAAGGAGTCCAAGAACTACTTCGAATTGGATTTTTTGGAGAAAACGTGTGTGGATAAACATGTGGGCTGCAATGCTTATCTTCATCATGAAAAAGACTTTGTATTCATGATAGTTTCGTTTTCCCAGCAGCAATTGAATTAAAATTGTTCTCCTATTTTTCATGATTAAGCTTCTAGAAAAGGATATGTAGTCCTTGGTTGAGATTATCCGGAAAATCCAAATTGGTGAAAGCACTTTGTGGCATTTACAAAGTGTAGAAAGTTTTTTTTTACTGGGTATTTGAGATGGACAGTTGAATGGGGTGTACAAGGGGTTAAGGGCTTGGGTTTGAGATATTAAACTTGAACGGTTCAGGCTTGTACCATTGTACTCAATATTTCTCAATAGTCAAGAAGGAGACCGGATCACGCCCCGTGGACGTAGGCATATTACCGAACCACGTAAACTCTTTGTGTACGTGTATGATTGGTGTGTGTTCTCGTGTGTTTTATTTTCAAACTTGTATTTCGCATAAAGGGCTGGTGGGAAATTAGTCGCCAATTAATTATCAATTTTCCCAACAATTGGTATCAGAGCTTGGTTGCGAATTTCTACTCGTTAAGAAGAAATGCAGTCCTTGAAATTTGGGATTGAAAGGTTCGACGGGAGAATGAACTTTGGCTTGTGGCAAATACAAGTCAAGGACATCCTAATCCAACCTGGGCTACACAAAATGTTGAGAGGTATACCCGCCTCTAGTTCCAGTGATGGTGCCGGAAAATCCGGTACTAGCGACGTAGATTGGGAGGATTTGGATCTGAGGGCAGCGCGTTCCATTCGATTGTGTCTGGCTAAGAACATTCTTGCTAATGTGCAAGGGACATCAACGGCAAAGGAGCTTTGGGAGAAGCTCGAGGAGATGTATCAAATGAAGGGAATCTTGGTAGTTGCAAACTGGAAGAAAAAAAACCCTATGAAGGGAAATCTTGTATGCTGGGGTTGCGGGAAATCTAGACACCTTAAAAGAAATTGCTGAAAAAGAGGAGCAAGTTCGGCAGAGTGCTCCAAAAATGCTAATATTGTTTCTCTCATTACAGAGAGAGATGATGATGTTCTTTGATAAGGGCATGTACATCCTCTAGCATGACCGCTAAAAATGTCAAGATAATGAATGTGTTCTATTAGCGGGTCCACAGTTGCATACGAGACATTGGTTTGGTTTTTTTTTATGTCGGGTATGTGGTGGAAAAGGGTGTCGAGGGCTAATGACCTTCTGGGGGAACCAAACATGGAAGTTGCACCATACTTTCAACAGGATTTTTTCGACATGTGCCGAAAATGAAAATTCTTGGAATGGTTTAATTCTAAGTGCATGTGCTCTTTATGGTGGAGCATGATAATTCTTGTAGAATTATTACTGTTAGTGTAGACAATGTTTTGTACGACATCCTAGGGCGTGGGGATGGGCATCAGTCAAGATGCGGACCTGAGGTCTCAGGTGGAGGTTGCCAAATTTTCACCAAGGTGGAGATTGTTGATAATGGCTCAAATTGTCAATAAGTGTAAAGATAATTGCTGGAAAATATCAATATTCAAGTTGGTGGGCTCAATTTCTATTTATCTACAAGAGGATAAGGTTAGTTTTAAAAGGAGTCCAAGAACTACTTGGAATTGGATTTTTTGGAGAAAACGTGTGTGGATAAACATGTGGGCTGCAATGCTTATCTTCATCATGCATGAAAATGACTTTGTATTCATGATGGTTTCATTTTCCCAGCAGCAATTGAATTAAAATTGTTCTCCTATTTTTCATGATTAAGCCTCTATAAAAGGATATGTAGTCCTTGGTTGAGATTATCCGGAAAATCCAAATTGGTGAAAGCACTTTGTGGCATTTATAAAGTGTAAAAAGTTTTTCTTTACTAGGTATTTGAGAGGGACGGTTGAGTGGGGTGTACAAAGGGTTAAGGGCTTGGGTTTGGAATATTAAACTTGAGCGGTTCAGGCTTATACCATTGTACTCAATATTTCTCAATAGTAAAGAAGGAGACCGGATCATGCCCCGTGGACGTAGGCATATTGCCGAACCACATAAACTCTTTGTGTACATGTGTGATTGGTGTGCATTCTCGTGTGTTTTCTTTTCAAACTTGTCTTTCACATAAAGAGCTGGTGGGAAATTGGTCGCCAATTAATTATTAATTTTCCCAACACTCTCGTATTGGCCTTGACCTAAAGCTTGGCGCATTTTGAATCACTATCATGTGCTTCATTGATCCTATCTACTGTCAATGGTTGAATTATCAGGGTCATGACTAATGCCGATTCCTTACTTGGTGCCACGTCTAGGTTGAGCCTTTTCCATTTCTAAGACTAATTGCGATTGAGTAGGCATGACGACAGATACTTTTCCTCTTGACTTACGACTAAATGTGTACACAACTACATTGGCCTTACCAAGTTGGTATTGGATGGTGTAGTCATAATCCTTAATGAGCTCCAACCTCAATGCAAACATATTGAGCACTCTTCATTGTTAATATGATTAGTGGACCAAAGATTTCAAAGAATCCTTCCACAAATCTCTAATAGTATTCAGCAAACCCTAGAAAACTGGAAATTTCCTGGACGTTGGTTTGTCTCTCCTAGTTGACCGCCACCTCAACCTTGCTTGGGTCGACTAAAACGTCATCCTTAGACCTTACACACCCAAGGAATGATACTTTCTCCAACCAAAATTTACACCAAACTTTTTTTCCCACAATATTTTCAACATAGCTCGAAGATGATCTTTTTGTTCTTCTCGACTTGTTGAGTAAGCTAGGACGTCTTCAATGAACATGACCACAAGCCAATCCAAGGAGTTGTGAATACTTGGTTCATCAGGTCCATAAAAGACTGCTGGTGCATTAGCCAACCCAAACGGCATAAAGAACTCGAAATGACCAGACCATAATCTCAATGTCCGATTCGATACATCTTCACATTTGGTCTTCAACTAATGGTACCCCGACCAAAGATCTATTTTGGAGAATATACTAACTCCTTACAATGATCAAATAGATTGTAGATCTGTGGTATGAGGTACATGTTCTTCACTGTCACTCTGTTCAATTTCTAGTAACCCATGCCCATCTATGTAGTATCATTCTTCTTCTTCACAAATAGCACAATGGTTCCCAATGGAGACATGCTTCTCAGGATTATTGGACTCCTGCACATGGGCCACTTCCTAAAAAGGGATTACGTAACAAATTTCTTGGCTTCCTCCGCTACATGCTTTGGATCCACAACCTTTGGAATCATCTATGTGGCGTCCCACATCGCTTGGGTATGGAGATGAGAATATGCTTATATGTATACTTACACCCTTCATGAAAACAACGTGTTTTAAAGCCGTGATGGTAATGATCCCATCAGAACTCTGCAGTTAAACGAGCTTATACGAGAGTAGTAAGGATAAGTGACTTCCTGAAAAGTCTGTTTAGAGCCAAAAGCGGACAATATTGTTGTGTCATTTGGGGTGGGACGTTACAATCCCCTTCCTCTTCTTACTAACGAACACCTATAGGGAACGCATCATACTTTGCATGGCCATAACCCATCAAAATCATCTCCAACCAAAACCATCCATCCCATCGAAATCAACCACAAGAAATTCCTTACAAATTATAAAACCTAATTTACGGTTGCGATTTCTCTCAGTGTGGAGGACAAACACAAGGGGAAGGGGATTTGGAAAACCAGGGGAGGGGGGTATGCATGGTGAGCAAGAGAGTGAGAGAAGTAAAAAAAAAAAAGAATAAAAAAAGAATATTTAAAGAAATTATAGAATGTAATAAATAATCTACTGAAATTTATATTGAAAAATGAGTAGGAAAAATAAAATGAAAACATTTTTGAATATAGCTAAAATAGCTCTTGCTGTTAGAAATGCTTTCTTTTCTTTTTTTTTTTTTTTTAAGAAATGGCTCTTATATGTTGTTGATGACAAAAGGAAAGTGAGCATTTCTTAATATATATTGCTAAGTTTTTTGGTAAGCATATGTTGTGAAGTCACTTTAGGAATTGCAAAGATAGACATTTTTCTTTTTTTTTTAAGTGAAATGAAAATTTATTTTTTATTTTATTATATTTAACGGATATATATATATATATATATAGTATTTAAAATTTTGAATAATATGATAATATAGTAATCATTAAATTTATAAAATCTAATTTGAATTATAAAATGATTCCTAATAGATTCCTAATATTGAAGCTTCCGCAAGCATTTAATATATTTAAGGTTTGGGTGGAAATTTGTGCAGAATCCAAGAGGTGGACATTTGGGGACTCTCGGCCTCTGAGACTACAATAAAAGATATCGGACGACTAAAAAGTAAAAGAAAAGAGACAACTTTTATCATTGTTCTGATGTCACACACACCTCTCTACACCTCACGTGCATGCAACCCAAGCGCGAATTACGTAAAACATAGATTTACAACCCTTTTCTTTTTTCTTTTTTTCGTTTAGAACGATCTAATTAATTACATCAAGAAATTTTTGATATTTTAAAAAATATTATGTAAGTCATCATTATTGGAATTCATTTGGCTTCTAATGAAACAAATGTTACGATTTCTCATGGTGTTCTCATAGTGTTTTCCTAATCATATATAGATTTAAAAAATAAAAATAAAAAAACCACAAGAAAAGACGTAGCATTTCTCTTTCAATAATACCAATTTCACGTTGCAACTCAAAAGTAGTGGATAAATTCTTAGGCCTTCTAAAAAGTTGAAAGCCTCTCAATTGAGTGATAGATCTCAAATAATGCTTTTCATCATCAAATGATTCTTTTCATGGAAAACATATGAGCTGAGTGTTTATCATGATAAAGTTCTGATAAACTGAATTTGATTTGTTGTGCGAAAGATCATAAAGTTATATTTTGAATTAAGTCGGAGGAAATTCTTCCAACTGATCAACCTTAGGAATTGACATCAATCATGTCTTTTAAAAATACATGTGAAAACCAATATATACATGAAAGCATGCATGTACACAGATTCTTAAAGGAGAATGTATGGATAAATGAACATAATTTAAAACTATATATTATGTACGTAAATAGAATTGTTTAATTATATTGTATTTCAGAAAGATGTAAGAGGAAAGTGGAAGCTAGGGATGTATACGTTAAATGTACTGGGTTGGGTCATGGTCATGCATGGAAGCATTTCCCAAAGAGAGAATCGAATCAGTCCACGAAGCTTTTTGCTTTTTCACAGTTTGCTACAGCCTTCTTTACCATTCCCCAAGAATAATGGTGGGTGATGATCTTCTATAGTTTTTTTAACTTGTATTTTTTTTTTTTTTTTCTCTCTCTCTTTTCTCTCTTCATTCCTTCTCTTGAGAGAAGGGGAAAAAGAAAATGACAGCGAAAAAGCCACAGCAGTAGTGAAGAAGAGAAAAAGAAAAAGAAAAAGAAAAGATGGTCAAAATTTGAACCTCGAAAACTTCTCTTCCATCATCATCAACTTCGACTATCTTTATCGAAATGCTATACCCATTTTCCTGTCTTTGATTTTGAACCCCCCCTCCATCGTCCTAATTAAATTATCCCTTCCCATCAAAATTCTCTTTCAATATATATATTATATATTCCAATAAAATAAATAAGTTTAAATAAAGGACGTTCCTTGAACGGATGGCCATGCAACTTTTGCTATTGCTTCGGCTACGTCTTGTGCCAGAAATATTATATGGCTAAATATCTTCCTCTAAATAATCGTTTCTGACAAGCACGAGTGACATATATATATTATATATATTTTTATGATATTTTGTTTTCTTTTTTGGTGTTGAAGATGGCACTTATTGGTTGACTGATTCAACACATATGGAAGAACTCTCCCTTTGAGAAGTAGCTAGGCTGCAAGTGAGAAGCACTTCTTTCCAAGTGGTGGTTGTTTTCAGAAGTAGAGCAGTAAATTGCAGTGATTTATTTCATTACTCACCACACACATTTTGGCCTCAATATCTTTGACTATATATATATATATATATATAAGACCATGAAATTGGAGTGAAAAGGACCCTTCTGTTTAATAAGTTTTATCATTACTTTCCTCCAATTTATGCAATTTCATGGTTTTATATATAGTCAAAGATATTTTAGTGAAACAAGACTTGTCCATATAAGATTTTGAAGATGGTTAATGCTGAGATGCTTGATAACCTGTATATACGATACAACTGCGCGCAGAAGGATTCTCTTCATTTCAAATGAATCGATAGTATTCATTTTATGGTTAAAATTTAAAATTAGTACATCTAAAGATTTATATGATTTTAATGTTGGCACGTCTTTAAAAAAAAAAATTGAATAATATTACTATCAATTTCAAATAAAATGAAGAGAATCCTTGTCCTTCTTAGTTATGGAGACCATATGTGACTGAAGAAGCAATTAATGTAGTTGAAATTGGGTTACTTTGCAAAACTGGTGCTTGATATTTAATTTGGAAATTATAATTGCTTAGAAGTAAAACCCTTTTGACTTATCCCTAAAATTGGTCCAAGTACAATAAAAGGAATATTCAAAATTGAAAAGCAACCACCATTTTTACTATATAGTGACCGTTTCTATGTGGGTTCCAAAGTATATTATTGAAAGGAGACATGTCGACCTCTCTTTGTTTATATATATTCTGAGATAAGAATATGGGAGTGGGGTCCTTTTCCTCTTAAGGTTTTATTTATTTTTTTTTTTTTTTTTCCTGTGGGAGGAATATTCATTTTGTCTGATAACAGTGGATTTTGTTCCTCCTTATCTAGTCTTGACTCAACAAGAAAGCATTTGGCCATGTTTGGGAGGACCATGTTTCTCTCTTGGCCAACTTGAGGAATTAATGAGGGTCCTAAATGCATGCAATAGTCAAAAGTATTTTAAAGGGTCAATGAATTACAAGGCCTAAAAGATATTGGAGTTGCAAATGCATGCTAATTTGCTTTTATGTGGGGACAAGGGAGCACAGCTTGATAATGTTGAACACCAATAAGCTATATATATATATATATATATATATATATAGAGAGAGAGAGAGAGAGAAACTACTAGATATCCCAAAAGTTTAAGTTGATAAGAAGAGATAAATTTAATCATTTAACCATTACTTTAACACTTCATCTCACGTGTAGGCTCAAACTCTCTTTTAATAAGTGATGCCGAATACGTGGAATATTTAATTTAAATGAGGCGAATTAACGGATTCAATGTTTGATCTTATGACCTTTGGTTTTGATACTATGTTAAACTACCAGATATCCCAAAAGTTTAAGCTGATATGAAGAGGCAAATTTAATCACTTAACCATTACTTTAACATTTCCCATCAAGTGTGAGCTCAAATTCCCTTTTAATAGGTGAAGCCTAATACGTGGAATATTTAATTTAAATGGGGGTGAATTGACAGAGTTAAAGTTTGATCTCAGGACTTTTGGCTTTGATACCATGTTAAACTATCAAATATCTCAAAAGTTTAAGTTGATAGGAAAAGGTAAACTTAATCACTTAACCATTAGTTTAGCAATATATATATTACTAATAAACAAGTGTATATATACATGCATATGGGTCTTTAATTTACTGTGATAGGCTAATTTGTCATCTAATTTGCATGAAGGAGAATAGGCTTTTATCGTCTTTAATTTCTAATGATGTTACATGACCCAAAGCATGTATGAAATAGAGTGGAACTAGAAAATGAATCTGCAGAAAGAGATTAGTTTCTGCAGCAAGTTCTCATAAACAACATTAATTAGTTCAAATAATTAATATAAATGACCATTAATTGCAAGTTCCTTAGCGAACGCAAACTCTTTTGAAAGTGACATTGTGTCCATCAAGGATTTGATTTAGGTGCTGTAACAAAAACTACAGAAGATCTTTCGTAATTTTGTTTTTTTAATATCGTTTAGATTTGATTTCACTTTCACTTACTTTCTCGTAGAAAACTTATAATTATATATATACCGTTTAGAAACTATAGAAAATCTCCTGTAATTTCTATTACAGCACCTAAGCTAAATCCATCGATTCAAGCTTAGTTCACTTCATTAACTTTCCTAACACTTTGCCATCAAATGTCATTATACAATCAACACAATCATCCCTCATTGAACAAAGTTCATTGATTTGAATGTCTCACTCTCAAGAATGAGTAAAGTAGGGGTCAGTTATGAAACTTCATCGTGAAATTTGTGGTCAAGTATTCATGCACTTGCCAGTAGCTCCAGAAACTATAAAAGAAGCTCATGTAGTTAATTAGAGCTTTAATATATTTATTATTTTTTTTTTCTCTCTCTTTGGAATCCCATTTTAATTTTCTTCTTTTCTTTCTTTTACTTAGTTTAGTTTTTTGTGCACGATTCCATTGTTCAAGGAAGCAAAGTGAAGAATATGAAAAAGAACCACCTAACCCTCCACAGCTCCACTGGGTACCTTAATCTTCCCGGTTCCCGAGGTCTCAAGGAAGTATATAAATCCCTCTCCAACCCTCACTCCCCACTCACAAATACCACATTCAATCTCTCTTCATCTTCAACTTCAAGCAATTTCACCATCACCCTTTTAACTCTTTTTTCTCAAGGTGACTCCTCCTTAGAGAAATATATATATATATAGTTGAATTCATGATTAACATTTTTTTTTTTTTTTTAACATATACTTCAATAGTACAGTGTAGCAGCCAACCATATGTGTACTGATCTTTCTGTTTCTGTGTGAAATATAGAGAAGTGAAAATGAGCAGGCCAGGAGATTGGAATTGCAGATCATGCAACCATCTCAACTTTCAAAGGAGGGACTCCTGCCAGCGGTGTGGGGAGCCTAGACCATCTGAGAGAAGTGATTATGGAAGTTTCGGAGGAGGAAGAGGTAGCTCACCGTCGTTCGGGTCATTCAGTACTGGCCCGGACGTCCGGCCAGGTGATTGGTACTGCAACATCAACAACTGCGGCGCCCACAACTTTGCCAGCCGCTCAAACTGCTTCAAGTGTGGTGCCTCCAAGGATGATTCTCCCGGCGGTGGGGGATACGAGGGTGACATGTCTAGAATTAGAGGCTTCGGGTTTGGCAGCGGCAGCTCCAGCCGCTCCAACTGGAAATCTGGTGACTGGATTTGCACCAGGTGAGTTCAATCTCCACCGTCACACTCATTTCATATCTACTAACGCAACGCAACGTGTTTTAAGTCATTTTCCATGCTAGCTACTTAAAACACGTCACACTTATTTCATATCTACTATGCAACGTGTTTTAGGTCTGGTTGCAACGAGCACAATTTTGCAAGCAGGATGGAATGTTACCGATGCAATGCACCGAGGGACTCAGGTGGCAAGTCTCCATATTCATCCTAGATTTTCCATTTTGGGTAAGGATTTGATTTCTGCCCGCATTTTCTGATCAAACCAACACATATTTTGATCATCAATGCAATTTACAGAAGGTGCTGCTGTCCAAGGAGAGAATCGACGACTATGATGCCACCAAGTTACTCAATTTGGCCTGTTCTTTTTTTTTTTTTCACATTTATCTTCGATCTACTGCTAGGGGGAGCTTTAGAAGAAGAATCATGGTTGAAGAGTTCAGTGAGCTTTCTTATATTTAATTAGCATAGGCACGTAGTTTTGGTGTATCAATCTAATATATCATGTGTCCTTTGTGTTTTGAGAGGGTTTCTTGCCTCAATGCGCATGTTACTTGGTGCAAGACGCTTTCCTTTATTTAGCTAATTATTTTAAGAATATATTTCAAAGAGATTCTCTCTCTCTCTCTCTCTCTCTTGCTTTTTACTGGGGCTTGGTCCACAGAATGTTTGACTATAACTCCCAAAATAAGCATTAATGCTCATATCTGCAAAGCAATTAAAGGGCTGTTCATGGACCACGTTGGGATCTTTTGGTTAAACCAAAGAAAGAGAATTAATAAAAATTGGATTCAAACAATATTTTTTGAGCGTTTTACCGGTTATGCAGTTTTTACTCAGAGTACATTAATATACATAGCTTAAGTTAATATGCTTTGGATCACTTAGATATATTAACTAAATTTTTTTTTTTTTTTCTCAATATAAGACTCAACACTTACAAATGCACTCATAACAATCTCCCACTTACTTGTGAGTCTTTTCAAATTAACTCACTCATATCGCTTTGCTTGTGAGTCTTTTTACATTTCTAAATGTGTCTCACATCAAGAGTTGCGAAAACAGACACAACTCTAAACTTGATGCGTCCAAACACCTGAAGACCTGTCCAAGGAAGCTAATCATGGCTCTGATACCACTTGAAAAATAAAGCGGTTATGAAGTACTTTTTACCAAGAATATACTAATATACATAATTGAACACCACTCTAGTCCAAAAGTCTAAGCTAATGGACTTGGTTCACTTTAGTATATTAACTACTATTTTTCTTTATATTTTCTCAATGTTAAACTCAATACTCACAAATACACTCAAAACAATACCCTCTAGCAATCAACTAAAAACACTAGGAAGGAAGCTAGCCTAAGTCCAAAACACAAAGCTGTACAGAAAGGGAGGAAGACCAAAAAACTATACAAACAAGAAACCAAGCCAACAGCCTAAGCCAACCCCTACTTACAGATTACTTCAAAGCCAAACAATCAGAAACTCAATACAACAAAACAAAACCACCAACCAGACTAGGTAGCTTCAGCAAACAGAACTTCACTGCAACAGACTGCAAAACAAAGGAATCAAAAAAGCATGCTGCATAAGCAAAAGGCAGAGAAAGCCTGCTATCAGTGCAGAATACCAGTCCCAATTAATTCCCCAGCTTTCACAAAGAGACAAATTAGCATCAGACTTACAAAACCTTCCTCCCCAGCTAATTCGATGCTTCACATCTCGAAAACTCTGCTCTGCAGTTCTAGGACTTTTGCCATGCCTAATAGCATTTCTCAGCAACTAAAGGTGATTTTCAGCAACACTTGGCTAATGTTTGGCAAACAACACCAAACACCACTACACTATTTATCTCATTTTTTCAAAAAAATCATCAAAACATTTTCACTTTTTATATCACATCATTTACTTTTTACTACTATTTAAATAAAAAAATCACTACAAAATAAAATTTTTCACTTTTCAATGCTGTTTTTTTACTTTTCTATACTAATCATTATTTTCTTTTTTAATTTTTTTTAATGTTAACTTGTTGTTTAACAATCAAGGCCTTAGACTCAGCTTACATAGGCTATTTTCCAACCAATTTCTAATGCCAAAGAACACAATATTAGACCAGTCAAAAATAGGACCAGGAATCAAGCCTTCCTCAAAATATTCTTTTACAACCGAGCACAAAAGCCATAGCCAAAGAAAAGATGCTCAACAGTCTCAAAAAACCATGGAAAGTGTTTTATGAAATACAAGCCAAAGAAAGAAATTAAGCTTGTTTAAGGATGGCTAGAGAAAACCAGACAAATCTCCACCACTCAACCTTTGGCTTTCTTTCCCTTATATCATCCAAAGCACCCCCGACTACTATACTGCAAATTCTTTGCAGAAACCCAAATCGACGTTTTGGTGTTTAACACCAAAAGAATATGGTTTTGGATTAGGGTATATGTTATGCTTACATTATTTTAGATTATTTTCTTCAAAATTCACTCATTCACTTGGGCAAAAAGGATGAAATTAACGTGATATCCGCATTTTGCAGATACGGCAGCAAATATTGTAAATAATCGCAAACGCATCCGTATACACCCCTAACTATTTATTTCCAACTTCTTCCAATCTCACTATTAACTATTCATTTTTTTCAATGCAATAGCCATTCCGCTTAGCAAATGTGGAGTGAAAGTTACAACTATGTTAAGGGTAAATTAAAAGGTTAAATTCAATTTTTTATTAACTAAAACTTTTAAAATAATTGGTGGTTTAAAATAAGAGTTTGAACTCATACATGAAGGAGAAGTTAATTACATATCTTTAAGCTGCGCGCCAAGATAATGAAATGTAAGTTTGTTTAAAATTTTTTATTTTGTTTTTTTTCTTGTCTTTTCTCAAAACAAAAAAAATATTAAAAAAAAAATTCAAATACAAAACACTACTAAAAAACATAAAAACATGTTTTTTTCACATCATAACACTTTTAAACTAATTAAATAATAATCATAATAAATAAAATAAAATAAAAATAAAAAACTCCTCAAATTAACTCCAAATATATATATATATATATATATATATATATATATATAAAGTCTATAGTACTGGAGCGGAATAATTCTAGAGGGATAAAAGTCATCTTGACCGTTTTCATATTTCTAACCGGTGCAAAATGTCCTGCCTGTTAGAACACAAGCTCCAAACATATGCAGCCACCTCTTCCACTCTCTATCATCAACCATGCAGCCAACTTAGCATCACTAGATCATCAAGCTGAGCTTCACAAGGAACAGAATCTCGTGGCAGCTAAGGCTTCAAGAGATTCTGCATTAAAATCCCATGATTCTCTCAAAGGTGCAGCAAAGGCAATATCCTCGTCTGTTGACAGACGTGAAGATTCTCACACACAAAGAAAGACTTGATTATAGTTTTATAGAGAATATCTTGTAATAAACCTACTCTAGAATGTCAAGGATTTTGCATTTTAGGATTTTTATATTGTAATTATTCTCTCCATATTAGACCAATGTACAGAGCTTACGAAAGCAAAAACTTGTAATACTTTTGATTATCGAATATAAGAGAAAATTCCTTGTGCAACTCTCTCTTCTTTGAATTATTTTATGGTATCAGAGCACTAAAATGAAAACTCCTTCGATCCTGCAACAATATTGGCTAGTTCACCAGCTTCATCCTCTATACCTCTTATGCCTACTCTCACCTCTTCATCCTCTGCACCGGTCACTTCCACTTTCACCTTACCTAACATATCTCAACATATCCCCACCAAACTCGATGGACCTGCAGATTACCTGAATTGGGTGTCACACTTCACACCAATTCTCAAAGCTCATAAGCTCATAGGATTCACTGATGGCAATGAGCCATGCCCTCCCAAATTTCTCATTGATGAAACTGGTAAAACAACCACATTGGTTAATCCAGATTACTCACTATGGCGAAAGAAGGACCAATGTCTGCTCAGTTGGTTCAATACTACCATGTCAGATCGAATGTTGTCCTCTCTCACTCAACACTACCAAGCAGGTTTGGACCACTCTAGCCATAAGATATGCCTCTCAATCAAAGGCTAGAATTACCTACTTGAAGCGCCAGTTGCAAACCCTCAATCAGGGTTCCAAATCCTGTTCAGAATTCCTTAGGGAAACCAAATCCTGTGCTAATTTGCTTGCTGCAGCAGGTCAACCCGTAGAAGAAGAGGATCTCATCTCCTATGTTCTTGGAGGCCTCAACTCTGCCTACATCACCTTTATTACTCTTTTCAACTTCTCCACCAGAACAACTTCCACGTCATTTGAAGATTTTCAAGCAGAACTTCTGAACCATGAAATCCTACTTGGTCATCATTAGAAGTCACAACAACCACCCTCTTCTGAATCTGGAAACTTTGCTCTCTACTCCCACAAACGAAAGCCGTTCAACAGCAGCTACTCCAAGGGTAAACCAGGAGGCTATCACAAGAACATCTCACAGCCTCACTTCTCAAGCAACTATCCCAATAATCAATCCAACTTCTCTGGAGGCTATCAACGCAACACCTATCAGCCGTCCAATCCTAGGCACTTTGGAAGCAATTCCTTCTCCAAACCCTCTATCCTTGGCACACCAAGTCATATAGCACCAATGAGAGCACCCTGCTAGATTTGTGGGAAACCTGGACATCAAGTCTTGGACTGCTTCCACAAGATGAATTTTTCCTATCAAGGGAAGACTCCACCTTCCCAGTTGTCTGCCGTGGTGGTTAGAACACACCATGAGGCAACTGCACAACATGATGAAGATCCCTGGTATGTAGACAGTGGTGCCAACAATTATATTACAAGTGCCTTGGACAATCTGACTCTATAAGAACCCTTTAAAGGTGATGAGGAGGTTGTTGTTGGGAATGGTACTGGTTTGCCTATCTCCCACATAGGTTTCTCTATTCTTTATAATTCCAAGACCCCTTTCAAACATCCTTTTAAATTGAAAACCATCTTGCATTGTCCCACTGCAGCAACCAACTTACTCTCAATTCATAAATTCTGTGTTGATAATAAACCCTGGTTTATTCTAACTGATTCCCATTTTGTTGTGAAGGACAACCTCACAAGGCAGATTCTTTTGTAAGGGCCAAGTAGAGATGGTTTGTATCCAATCTCCCTCACTAGACCAGCCACCCAAGTTAGAAAGTTTGCACCCTTCCTTAGAGTCATAGCTTCATCCAAGATTCACTACAAAAAATAAAAATAAATAAAAAGGGACTTTATGAAGTGTCTACAGTAAGGATTTTTAAAAACGTCACCAAAAAGGTGATGTTTTTGGATAAAACAACACCCCTTACTGTAGTTTGAATAGTGACACGTCGCCCAAGGGTGACGTGTGACACTGTTCACACATCACCCCTACATTCTCTCTCTCCCTATTAATTTCGAATTTTGACAACCGACTATCAAATTTTGAATATATTCACCCACTCCCACGCATGCACCAGTATTTTTTCCCTTTCTTCTTTTTCCTATTCACCCACTCTCATGCACAAGTACTTTTTCCCTCTCTTATTTTTCCACAGCAAAAATACTTTTTCTCCTATTCTTATTCTTTTTTCCTTTTATTTTTTCCTCTTTCTTCTTTCTCTTATTTTTTTTTCCCTTTCTTCTTCATTTATTCTTCGAACAGATGTGGAGAAGAGGATGAGAATTTTTTACACAGCAACCAACCTCGAGCTCGATCTTTTTCCCTTTCTTCTTTTTCTCTTCTACTTCTTCTTCTTCTCTCTCTCTCTCTCTCACCTCAATCCCTCTCTCACCCTCTCACCTGCTCTCTCTATCAACCATACCTGGTGAAGTAATGAAACATAAGGGATTTGCTACATCTTACTTGACGTGATGTTCAAAAGGGAGAAATAGACGGGATGGGGCTTGGGTTTTCTACATCTGGCTTGGTGGAGAGAGAACGACGTCCTGGTCGAAGAAGAAGAAGAAGAATGAGGAGAAGAAAAATATCTAGGGGAAAGAATCTGATCAAGAAATAATAATAATAATAATAATAATAATAATAATAATAATAATAAAATGAAAAAACAAAAAATTAAGTTAAATGAAAAAAAATATTTTCGAAACAAAAAAAAAAAATAATGACGTTTTTACTGTTCACATGTCATCAAATTTGGTGACATGTGAACAGTGACATGTCACATTCCCAAGGTGACGTGTGAATAGTAAAAACGTCATTACCCCTATCTCTAGTCTATTAGACTTTAGCCGTTTTAAAATGGTCACTACAAGCACGTCATTACCCCATTAGTAATGTTTTTTTGTCCAAAGAACGTCACTAATGGATAGTCATTAAACATCAAAATTTTTGTAGTGATTTGGCATAGTCGACTAGAACATCCAGCACCTCCTATCCTTAATAAACTAAAACAGTTAGCGCATCTTCTTGTAGTTGGTTCTACTTCTCATGTATCACTTTGAGAATCCTGTCAAGTAGTCAAGTCTAAATGTCTTCCCTTTTATGATTTCAATAATGTAACTGCTGAACCTTTAGAAATAATACATTCTGACTTGTGGAGTTCTCCAATTCCTTTTCTTAATGGATGTTGATACTATTTTATTTTCATTGACAATTTCTCAAGATTCTTTTGGATTTATACTTTGCATAACAAACCATAAACTTTAACATGCTTTGTCAAATTCAAAAGCCTAGTAGAAAATCTTCTCTCCAAGAAAACCAAATCCTTTCAATCTGATGGGGGAGGGTGTAGTGACCAAAATAATTAATTAGGCTTAGGACAGCTTAATTAGAGGGTTAGTTGGAGTCATTTTTGAATTTCAGAACTACAGTAGACGAATGCTCGTGTGAGGGACCACACACAAGCGCTTGCCTGGCACCCATACACGAGTGCTCATGTGGAGACCAAGACGAGCGCTCGTTGACTTTTTGTTGACCACTGGTTTTTACCCGCATATGCCACCTGCAACTTTAACCCCTCTGAGCTACAGTACACGAGAGCTCACCCCTGTAGTACCACGAGTGCTCGATCCTTTCTTGTTGTTTAACATTTTGCCATCAGCCTCTTCCCCTATAAATACCCCTCAACCCCATTTGAATTTTTCAACCTTGGAAACCTTGGGAAGCCCTACTGGTCTGTTTTGTGAGGTTTTCTGGAGAAGGAGGAATTTTCTTGGAGGAACTTGATTTAGGTAATCTCTACCTTTCTTTCATTGAGGTTTTGTTAGGTTGTTAGCTTACTTATTGCTTTAGTAGCTTAGTGCTAATAATTAGGAGTTGTAAGCTTAAACTTGTTTAGTTGTTCTTTCCATTATATATGATCATGTTATTAGAAGGCATCATGTTGTTTAGGAATTGCTATTAACCTTTTTGGCCTTAGAACTATTCGAAGGGAGGCTCGGAAAGCAAGTGAGTCAAATGAAGTTCTACCTAAACCTCAATGGACGAATGCTCATCCCTAGGTCGAGCACTCGACCAAGGTCGTTCAAGGAATGGCCTTTTTGGCCAAGCACCCAACGACCCTTATTTTCGAGTCTAGGGTTTGTTGTAGTGGACTTAGGACTAATGGGAGGTTGTCCACATATTTGGAGAGCCCGGAACTCCTGGAAGGATACTTGGAGAACCTATTTGACACAAGTGAGTTTTAACTCACATAATACTTGTCATTTATTTTCCCACATTACACGACTATTTTGTGTACCAAAACATGCATATTTACAACTCTCACGATATACACTTTGTTGCACATGAACTCTAGATTTTTGTAAAAATATGCTACTTAACAAAGATAATGACATTGAGACTTGTAAAAGTATGCATGTAAAATACAGACAAGATTAATTGACAAGGTACACCGGTACGTGCAAAATAACGGTCATGGGCTTACTATATATGTTAACTTTATGGTTAAATGTGTGTGATATATGGGCTTTGGATCCAATGGTTGTTTTGTGACGGGCACAGCCTTAACGGACAGTCACTACAGGACGTACATCATTAGTAGCGTGGGCCACCCGAGGTCGGACTCAGTCGGGCTGCTAGTGTTATGGACAGTACCGTACCATGGTCGGGGCACCGACATTATATTACAAGTCCCTCGGGACAATGTCAACCCTGCTGAGAAGGTATAATATCTCGGGTAAACCATATTGTTGAACTATCATTGTTACTCATGATTATAAGCATGTATTATATCTATATCGCATCCATGAATAATTGTCATAACTAAACTGTTGCATTCTTTATCAAATAGAGTTCATCACTAAAATTGCATGGGTATTATGTGCATTGATCTTCACTAAGTCCTTGGACTTACCCCCTTATTTTTATCTTTTCCCCCTCCATTATAAATAATTGCACAGTTTAGCTAGCCTAGAAGAAGATGCCTACGAACCCGACTTAGGTGATTGCTCAAAACCTGATCCGAGTTGTTTTTGAAGACATGGACCATGTTTGGCTGACATCCATATGGGATGATGGAGGAACCACACAGGAGGCAATGATCAAGATTGTCATCTCTTTGACATTACTCAAACTTAGGATTTGATCTTTTTATCTTTTTGTAAGACAGTTATCTTGTAGTTTGTAATATGTTATGACGATCTGTTGACCAATACATTTGGTGACGTATTTATATGATGAGGTTATTATGTTTACTCTGGTGTATAATTGTGCGGTTATTTTAGTTACTGCTCTCTATCCCTATAGTTTAAATATCTTCCGTTGAAGTCTCTCATATAGGAGAGGTTATGATCAATGAGTCTTGTCCCGTGAGGGATAGGACTTAGAAACGAACTATGGGGTCAGTTACCAGTTAATTTATTTTCTCATCGAGGGTCGTTACATAGGGGAATTCACCTCAAACCAATTCAAAAAGTTTCTCACCACTCATGGACTCATGGTATACTCCATAGGATCTCTTGTCCTTACACTACTCAACAAAATGAACTAGCTGAAAGGAAGCACAAACATCTTGTTGAGATAGGTTTGGCTCTCTTAGCTCAATCCAAACTACCTCTCACCTATTGGGTAGATGCTTTCAATACAATTGTATATCTCATCAATAGACTCCCCACAGCAGTGTTGCACCATAAGTCTCCCTATACCAAAATTCTCCACAAGAAGCCCAACTACTCTCTTCTTAGGATATTTGGTTGTGCTTGTTACCCAATGCTTAGACCCTATAACAATCACAAATTGATGTATAGGTCTAAGAAGTGCATCTTTTTAGAGTATTACTCTAACTATCAACGCTACAAATGCTATGAACCTATATCCAAGAAGAAAATCATCATCAGGCATGTTATCTTTGATGAACACATCTTCCCAGCTCAAGATTGGATACATTCCACCTCACAACTCTCTGCAAATGACTTTGCTCCCACCAAGGTAAGTTCTTTTGCTCCAACACTTATTAGTACCATTATGCCTACTCATTTTACCCCAGCTCCTGCTGCTACTCATTTCTACACTACACCACAGTCTCCACCTACTTCTCCAGCTGCTACATCACTGACTTCCTCTGAATCACCACCCTCCCCAAGTTCCCCTATAGCATTACCCTTAGCTACTGAACCACACTTATATTCTCCTACTTTGTCTCCTTCTTTGTCCCCTACAGCAAATGATGTCTCCAATCAAGTTGCTCCTGAACCTTCTGCCATGCCTACTCACCCTATGACTATTGTAAAATTAAATGGATGGTGCAAAAATTCTTATTGATGCTAAATAATATTAATCCGAACAATTAACAATAAGATAAATAGAATACAATAATAAAAAATGGAGCAAGGAAAAATCTCACAAAGCTATAGAATCATGCAAGAGCGTTATTCTTAAAGGTTGATTTCGTGCCTCCCGGAGTGTATAACTCGGTGCAATCGGATCTCTTGACACGCAACCTCCTAGGATTAGACTATACCGTCTACCTTCGTTAAGAACGCACTTTCAAATAACGAAGATCAAATGAACAACCCTTTCTCAAATTGAAGAGGATGAAAAATTGAGTAGCAAATAACTCTATTTTTTCTCTTTGGTAACAAAGAAAAATTCTAGAGCATGAAAATGAAATCTTACTAAAAAGTAATATTTTTTTATGAATTTTTGTCAAAGTTGAACACTTGCTTATATAGACATGGGGGAATTTTTTTTCTTTTAAAACTCATTATCATGTAATCTATGTATTAAAAAAAACAAACGGTCATGAAATCAATGTATTAAAACCAACGGTCAACATATAAAAATAAACAGTCATGTAATCCATGAATTTAAGACAAACGGTCAACAAATAACATCAAACAGTCAACAAAGCTTATATATTGAAGACAAATGGTTTTTAATTTAAGAAAACCAACAGTAAAAGAATTAAAACCAGCAGTTAAAAAAAACTAGTAAAAAGTTTTATTGCCCAACGGTCAAAAACTCATGAATAGATTTTATGTCAAATGGTCAAAAAATTAATAGGTAAATAAAACCAATATTTGTAACATCACAACAATCCCCCACATGTTACAAATATTAGAGTAGAAGGAGATTGAAAGCATGCATCGATGTAGTAGCAGAAAGTTTTAACCATAACTAGGATAAATAAGTAGGAACTTAATGAATTGTGGTAGAGTTAGACTCTTTTAACCAAATTCATAAAGTGAGTAAACTTATCACCCACATAACTTTCTCCAAAAGAAACTAAGAAATAAATAAGAATTAAAATCAAAAAAAAAATTGGGTTGTTCTGGGGGTTGGCACTTTACAGAGGCCATGCGCTCCTGGGATTCATGAGTGCTCTAGAGACCTACCCAAGTCTCATAGGAAGCGGCACCACCTCCACATTCACATAGGTGATATTCATCAAGAGTGTGTTCAGGTAACACCCCATCCCAATAGGTAGGGACTATGGAACCATTAAGAGTTTTAAACTCATCCTTAATCACCCTGCATCTTTGTACTGTCTTACACCATTGGGATGGACTCATCAACAATCTTCTCAACAAGATAGTGAAATAACATAGAATGACAGTACCACACCATGATCACTTGTGACTTCGTTTCCCATTAAACCTCATTCATGGGATCTCCAATCACAGAGGTTGGGTATCCATCACAGTGTCATCATTTGGGTATCAGTCCTATCCCCCTCGATATTTCACTCACCAGCCTTCTTGCTAGTGGCTTGGTCAAAGGATCTGCCAAATTCCTTTCTGACCTCACAAAATCCATGGATATTACACCGGTCTCAATAAGTTGCCTCACAATATTGTGCCTTAATTAGATATGTCGACTTTTCCCATTATAGATCTTGCTCTTGGCTCAGGCTATAGCAGCCTAGCAATCACAATGAATACAAACAGGTGGAACTGGGTTAGCATATAAAGGCAAATCAATCAAAACGCTCCTTAGCCATTCAACTTCAGTTCTAGCCTTCTCCAAGGCAACTAACTATGCCTCCATTGTGGATATTGCTATGCAAGTTTGTTTAGAGGACTTCCAAGATATAGCTCCTCCTACTAATGTGAATACATAGCCACTGGTAGGCTTTAATTCATCTGAATCAGAAATCCAGTTAGCATCACAATACTCTTCTAATATAGCAAAAAAACCATAATATGACAAACCATAATTAATTGTGCCCTTTAAATATCTCAACAATCTAGAGATTGCATCCCAATGCTCAACACTAGGATTATGAGTATATCTACTCAATCTACCGACAGCATACGCAATATCAGGGCGTGTACAGTTTGTCAAGAACATTAAACTACCAATGATTTGTGCATATTTCTCTTGTGAAACATTATCACCGTGATTCTTAACCAAATGTATTTTAGAGTCATATGGTGTAGACATATGTGAATAATCAAAGTGCTCAAATCTTTTTAGCATCTTTTCAACATAATGTGACTGAGATAAAGTAATACAATTATTATCTCTAAGAACTTTAATGCCTAATATAACATTAGCTTCACCCATGTCTTTCATATCAAAATTAGATGAAAGAAATCTTTTAGCTTCATGCACAACATTCATGTTGGTTCCAAAAATAAGCAAATCATCAACATATAAACAAATAATGACACCTTCATTATTACTAAACTTGCTATAAATGCATTTATCTCCACCATTAATAGAATAAGCATTAGACAACATCACTTTGTGAAATTTTTCATGTCATTGTTTAGGAGCTTGTTCTAATCCATACAAAGATTTCATCAACTTACAAACTTAGTGTTCTTGACCGGGGATTACAAGTCCCTCGAGTTGCTCCATATAAATGTTTTCTTCTAAATCACCATTTAAAAAGGCAGTCTTGACATCCATTTGATGTACCACAAGTTTATAAATAGAAGCAACAGCAAACAATATTCTAATATATGCAATTCTAGTAACCGAGGAATAAGTGTCAAAATAATCAATATTTTGCTTTTGCTTGTAGCCTTTAGCCACCAAGCGTGCCTTGTACTTATCTAGTGTACCATCCGGTTTAAGTTTCTTCTTGAACACCCACTTACAACCAATTGGTTTGGTCTTAGGAGGTAACTCAACAAGTTCCTATGTATGGTTAGACATAATTGAATCTAATTCATTATTAATAGCTTCTAACCAAAAAGATGCATCAATTGATTTGATTGCTTCATTATAACATATCGAATCATCATCAACAATATAAGTAATAAAATCATTACCGAAATTCCTTTCCGTTCTAGTTCGCTTGCTTCTTGTCAATTCTTGCACATCATCAACAATTTCATTAGAAGTAAAAGAAGGTTCATGCAATAATTTTTCCTTATTTTTCAAAGGAAACACATTCTCAAAGAAAATAGAATTTTCAAATTCAATAATAGTATTGTAATGTAAAACATCACTCTTAATAACAAGAAATCTATAACATGAACTATTGCAAGCATAACCAATAAAAACACAATCACAAGTTCTAGAGCCAAGTTTCCTCTTTTTAGGCTCGGGTAGCATAACCTTTGCCAAACACCCCCACACTTTGAGGTATTTCAAACTAGGCTTACGACCTTCCCAAAGTTCGTAAGGAGTTTTACCGGTTTTCTTATGAGGCACTTTATTTTGAATGTGACAAGCCGAAAGAATGGCTTCCCCCCACATGTTAGTGGGTAGCCCGGAACTAACAAGCATAGCATTCATAATTTCTTTCAAAGTTCTATTCTTTCTTTCGGCTACTCCATTAGATTCCGATGAATAAGGAGGTGTAACTTCATGTATTATACTATTTTGTTCACAAAATTCCTTAAAAGGATTAGACTCATATTCACCACCTCTATCGGTCCTTAGTCATTTAATCCTTTTACTCTTTTGATTTTCAATTTCAATTTTGTATTTTATGAACATTTCTAAGGCTTCATCTTTGGATCTTAATAAATAAAGTTTAGTAAATCTAGAGCAATTATCAACAAATATCACATAATATTTTTTACCACCTCTAGTCATTGTGTGCTTTAAATCACCCAAATCACTATGTATTAAGCCAAGAAGTTCAGTTTCTCTTGTAATAGATTTACAAGGTTTTTTAGTGATTTAGTCTCAGCACATACTTCACATTTATCCATGTTGGTTTCATTTAGTGAATTAATAATTCCGGTTTCTTTCATTTTCTTGATGTACCCAAGATTTACATGCCCAAGTCTACCATGCCAAATATTAATAGAATCAACCAAGTAAGCACAAGAAGATGAATTTTCATTAATAGTATTAGCAACATTTAATACAAAAAGACCTTGATCTTCATAGCCTTTACCAACAAACAAATCATGCTTAGTTAAGGTAACAATGCCACCATCAAATAAAACCTTAAGTCATGCCTTACCAAACAAGTGTACCGAAACAAGATTGTGTCGGAAATGAGGAACATGTAGAACATCGGAGAGTGAAATGGTTTTACCTGAAGTTAGCTTTAAGAGAGCTTTCCCTTTGCCTACCACAAGTACAGATCTATTGTCTCCAACAATTACCCGCTCAGTATTCTCCTTTATTGGTGTGTAGGACGATAAATCTTCTTTATTTCCATAAATGTGCCTCGTAGATGCGGAATCAATCACCCATCCTTTTACTTCTGTAGTCATGTTAGCTTCGGATACGACAGCTGCAATGATCTCTTCCACTTCCGTCACATTTGCCTTGTTTTTTGATATTGATCCTCTGTAGTTGTTGGTAGTCCTTTGCTTACATACCACTGCATAATGACCTGCTTTTTTACAAACAAAACAAATTACCCTTTTCTTTTGTATTAGAGAATGAGATGTGTTGAGTTTTTTCTTATTATTCTAAGATTTTCCTTTGGGCTTATGGTCAAATTTCGTGTAGTGTTGTGGGGGCCTACTAGATCTCTCTTCTACTAAATTAGCTTTGGAAATAATTTCCTTAGCTTTGTTAACCTTTTCCAAAGACATATTCCTTTCTTCTATTTTAATATGCACCATGGTTTGTTGAAGACTCATGAAAATCTTCTTTTGTTTGAAATGGAGTTTATACTCCTTTCAAGAGTCGGGTAATTTTTCAACAAGATATTGGGTCATAAAACTTTCAGGTAAACCATCACCCTCTTTGGCTAATTCAGCAACTATGTTATGAAACTCGTGAATTTGAGAAGAAATACTATTTTCATCGGTTATTTGAAAATGTAAGAAATTGCTTGCAGCAAATTTCTTAGTACCCTCATCCTCAATCACATATCTACCAACTAATTCATCCCATAAATCTCTAGCAATAGTAAAATTGCAATAAACATCAAACAATTCATTAGATAAAGAATTCAATATAGTATTCACACATAATGTATTAGCCATCTCCCAATCTCTTAATTCTTTGGATTGCTCTTCAGATTCCTCATCTGGTCTAGGCTCAGTTAGAGCACTAGAGAATTTTGTAAAATCTAAAACTGCAAGTACCTTTTGTTGCCAACGTTTAAAATTATTTCCATCAAAAGGTTCAATTTTTGTAGCATCTGGAAGAACTTTAGCAGCAGCAAGAATTTGTGCATCCAAAATCAACTTTTAAGATTGTTGTAAAATTAAATAGATGGTGCAAAAATTCTTATTGATGCTAAATAATATTAATCCGAACAATTAACAATAAGATAAATAGATCGAATACAATAATAAAAAAATGGAGCAAGGGAAAATCTCACAAAGCTATAGAATCATGCAAGAGCGTTGTCCTTAAAGGTTGATTTCGTGCCTCCCGGAGTGTATAACTCGATGCGATCGGATCTCTTGACATGCAACCTCCCAGAATTAGACTATACCGTCTACCTTCGTTAAGAACGCACTTTCAAGTAACGAAGATCAAATAAACAATCCTTTCTCAAATTGAAGATGATGAAAAATTGAGTAGCAAATAACTCTATTTTTTCTCTTTGGTAACAAAGAAAAATTCTAGAGCATGAAAATGAAATCTTACTAAAAAGTAATATTTTTTTATGATTTTTTGTCAAAGTTGAACACTTGCTTATATAGACATGGGGGAATTTTTTTTCTTTTAAAACTCATTATCATGTAATCTATGTATTAAAAAAAAAAAAAACGGTCATAAAATCAATGTATTAAAACCAACGGTCAACATATAAAAATAAACAGTCATGTAATCTATGTATTTAAGACAAACGGTCAACAAAGCTTATATATTGAAGACAAATGGTTTTTAATTTAAGAAAACCAACGGTAAAAGAATTAAAACCTGCAGTTAAAAAAAAATGGTAAAAAGTTTTATTGCCCAACGGTCAAAAACTCATGAATAGATTTTATGTTAAATGATCAAAAAATTAATAGGTAAATAAAACCAATATTTGTAACATCACAACAATGACCACCAAACTTAAGAATGGTACTAGAAGGTCTAAAACCTTTCCCAACTATAAGCTCTACTACACCACTAGGCATCCTCTTCTAGCCCTCCACACCACAATCTCTCTTGCTGCCTTACCTCCTACTCCCACTCATTTCTCTCAAGCAGCCAAATCCTCTCACTGGCAGTAAGCTATGCAGGAAGAATTTACTGCCCTTCAAGCCAATAACACTTGGACCCTCTGTCCACAGCCCTCTAATAAAAACATCATCACCAATAAATGGGTTTTTAAAGTGAAACAAAAAGCTGATGACACTCTTGATAGATTTAAAGCTCGCTTAGTAGCCAAGGGACTTCAACAACTAGATGGGATTGACTGCCATGATACATTTAGCCCTGTAGTCAAATCCTCCACCATTCGGGCCATCCTGGCAATTGCTGTTCACTTCAATTGGTGTACATGACAGCTAGATGTGACCAATGTCTTCCTCCATGGCAATCTACAAGAAGAGGTCTTTATGGAACAACCTCCAGGTTTTGTTAATAATCAGTTTCCTCATCATGTATGCAAGCTTCATAAATCCATTGATGGCCTCAAGCAGGCTCCAAGAGCATGGTTCACTAAACTTGTTATCACTCTCCTTAGAATTGGTTTCACAGAATCCAAAGTAGATTACTCTCTGTTTATTCTCCATAATTCTAATGTGCATCTATTCATTTTGATTTATGTTGATGATATCATTGTCACTGGTAACTCTCTCTCAGTTATTCATAACCTAGTCAATTGTTTGAATAAGTCTTTTGCCACAAAAGACCTCGGTAGTCTGCACTACTTCCTTGGAATTCATGTGCAGCCTTTGTTTGGAGGCCTCCATCTTTCTCAAACCATGTCTCAGACATCCTTGACTGTGTGCACATGATAGGAGCCACGCTTGCCAAGACTCCACTTCATGTTGGCTCCCAACTTTCTCAGCATGATGGGGATCCACTTGACAATCCTACTGAATACTGGAACCTTGTTGGAGCTTTGCAATATTGCACTCTAACACGACCAAACATTTCTTTGTTGTTAATCAACTCTGCCAGTTTCTTCACTCTCCTACAACCAGTCACTTGACTGCAGTCTGCAGCCAAGAGGGTTCTTCGGTATCTCAAAGACTCCATCAATCATGGATTGTATTTTGGTAAGGGTTCTCTTCACCTCAATGCCTATAGTGATTCTGACTAGGCAGGAAGTCCAAATGATAGACGATCTACAACAAGATATGCCCTCTTTCTTGGACCATGCTTGGTTAGCTGGTGTGCTAAGAAGCAACTAGTAGTCTCCAAATCCAGTACAGAAGCTTAATATAAATCCCTTGCTTTTGCCATGGCTGAATTATGTTGATTGCGTATGCTTTTCCAAGAGCTTGATCTCGTCCTTTCTTGTTCCCCAACCCTTTGGTGTGATAACCTTGGTGCCTTGGCCTTAGCATTTAATCCTGTCTATCATGCGCGCACTAAAACACATTGAAGTTGACTACCATTTCATTCGTGAGAAGGTAGTCAACAAAGATGTTAGTACTAGCTACATCCCTACTCATAACCAACTTGCAAATATCTTCACCAAGGGACTTACCACCAATCGTTTTCTTTGACTTCGTGACAAGCTAAGGGTGTGTTCCCCACCTATTAGCTTGCGGGGGGATGTTAGAACACAAACTCCAAACATGCAGCCACCTCTTGCACTCACTGTCATCAACCATGCAGCCAACTCAGCATCACCAAATCATCAAGCTGAGCTTCACAAGGAACGGAATCTCATGGCAACTAAGGCTCCAAGAGATTTTGCATTAACATCCCATGATTTTCTCAAAGGTGCAGCAAAGGCAATATCCTCGTCTGTTGACATACGTGAAGATACTCACACATAAGGAAAGACTTGATTCTAGTTTCATAGATAATATTTTGTAATAAACCTACTCTAGAATATCAAGGATTTTGCATTTTAGGATTTTTATATTGTAATTATTATTCCCATATTAGACCAATGTACAGAGCTTACAAAAGCAAAAACTTGTAATACTTTTGATTATCGAATACAAGAGAAAATTCCTTGTGCAACTCTCTCTTCTTTGAATTATTTTACAGCCAGCCAACTTCCTGGCACAAGCTAGATCTGTGGGTCGGGCAATGCTAGGCTCTCAAGGGCCAGGACACTATTCGGATTACTATAGAAGGTTCATTTTAGGATTTGGAACCTCTGAAAAGGCATAGTCATACTGCAGGCGTCAAGCAGAATGCAGAAAAGGCTAAAAGTGATGAACTCAAACAACTTTTGGGTTTGCTATGATTGATTTAAGTACTTGAAATTTGGAACTTGGTACATCTATTGAGACTGGAATGCAACGTCATGTGAAAGACTATCCGCTGCTTGGATGTACAGCCTGAGCTCAAATTATTCAAACACATGTCCCGCTATCCAAAAAGGTCGAGCTTGAGCAACCTCTCGCACATATGGTTGCACTAAATCTCAATTCCCAATAGCTTTACCATATCAAGTTCCAAACGGACAATTGTCCCAACAGCTAAAGCCCAAAAGACCTCTTACATGGGGGTTGTCTATTGCATATTGCATTGGATCCCCATTGTTTGGTAAATTGGTATAGCCAACCGCAATATATGTAGATAAAAAAAAAGTTATATACTATACTCTCATTCCAATTGACTGATGTAGCAGTTTCCACCAATTCTTAGTTGATAAACACTGTCACGCTAATACAATGAAATAAAGGTACGACGAAGGTGTAGACTGTGTAGTATATATATATATATATATATCCATGTGCTATTCGTCCCCCCAAAATTTTTACAATTCTTTATAAAATATACATATTTTATGAATTCGCGCGTCCCCTCAAAAATGATATATTTGGCCCCCCCCAAAATTAATATATTATGCGTTATTCCGTTTGTATTTTTTTTTTCTTAGCCATCTTCCTCACATCTCGTTTTTCCTTGCATTTATTTATGTTTTTTGGTGTGTTTTTGGTACAAGAATGTGGAATATGATGAAAATATATGCTTTTATTTTATTTTTTTAGTTATTCTGTAGTCATTTGAGTTTACAATATTTATTTTTTGTATCATTTTTCTTGAACTCTATAGATCGTGTCTTAGTTTATTTTGTTAATTGTTTATACTATTGTGCATGTGTTTGTGATGCCATGAGATTAAATTTAATACTTCTATATTTTTATTTTATATGTTATATAAACACGCACAAACACACATATAGAGAAATTATATGTGTTTATGTGCTTTTATATTTATATAAGTCAATATTCACAACTTATCAAAAAAAAAAAAAAAAAAGTCTATCCCCCACACCAGAAATCCTGGTTCGCGCCATAAATATATATATATAGTCATGACACTAATAGTTGTGAAGTCTAGTTGCCCATTAGAAGATGATCTCAATGAGAAATGTTATGAATCTTGGGCTTTGTGTTAACTAGCCCAAGCCATAGTTGAAGCCCAATGACAAAACAATTGAAATTATAGGTAAATCATATCTTCTCTAGTTATTTAATTTTAAATTTTTTTTCCTATCTAGATACGAAGCTAATATGGATTCCTCTCGGCTCTCCCAATCGCTGAGTATATGGATTAATCTAAAGATTCAAAACCAATTTTTTCTTTTTTTCATTTTTTCCTAAATAATAATAAAAAATTGAAATTTATACCAAATTATTTTTTTATTTTATGAATGTTCTATATTTATTCGTTTAAAAGCATAATAACAATAAGAAAATAATTTTAATCACATCTTGGTATAAACTGAGTATTTTACACCTTCCAATAAGAAGTAAACACTTCATAAACAAAATACCCATTAACAAAATCACTGAATCACCGTCTTAGTGGGTTTTGAAAACTCTAGAATTACTGTCTTTATGGACCCACCTTTTTTAATTGTTTTGTAGGGCTGCACTTTCTCTTTTTAAAAGAAAAATTAAAGCCTGCAACCCGCACTATTTTCTTTCTTTGTATATTTGGTTGAGAAACCAAATTTCATAAGACTTTCCAAAGTCCAAATCAACTTATGGCACTGTTACTTGCAGAAAAAATATATATTAAGGCAACTTTTGAAAACCAAAGCCTTAAAGTGTATAAGGTTTTGATCCAGAAAAAAAGGCCAAGCAAGAGACAAATGGCATAGACAGTAAAAATGGAAATTGTGAATTGTGACTTAGACTTCTATGAAACTCTGAAGTCGTTCTTTTAGTATGTTAATTTTTTTTTTTCTTCAAGTCGTTCAGCAATACAAATCAATTGCTTTTTGATAATTTCTCTTTAAAAAAAAAAAAAAAAAATCAGGTATTTAATTAAAGAGAACAACTGTATGAAATATATAAGTGTAATTACTTAAATTACAGAGAACAACAATGATTTTATTGAGCTTCAATCAAATTCTAAACGAGCTCATGTCGATATATTTAACAAATATGCTAGTAGATGATCATTGCATAAAAAAAAATTGCTCATTAATTACTATCCTAGTGATAGAGACCAAATCCGAAAACAATTGAATAAATTAACTATAGGCTTGACAAAATAAATTGTAAGTAACATTTATATATTTTAAACAATTATTTAATTTTGTTGAATTATTTAAATTTTTTTTTTATTTTATTTTACCCCTCTAAACCAAAATTTTGGCCTCGCCACTACATACGAGGCCCATAGTTGGCCCAATTCTAGTCATAGTAGCCGATGCCGGCCAGAGTCGCCGAAGTCCAAATCTCAGTCATAACAGCCGATGTTCCAATTCAGGCCATATAAATAATTTCTCTACCATTTGAGCTTCAAGATCAAACCTCAACGTAAGTGTTCTACTATTGGGTTTGCGGGGTCGTATTAAGACAAGAGTTATAAGAGCTGAAAAGACAAGAGACAAGAGTTACAAGAGCTCAATAAACAAGAGTTACAAGAGCTCAAGAGACAGGAATTACAAGAACTCAAGTGACAAGAGTTACAATTATGGTTGTTAATGTATAAGTAAAATAGACATGTAACATTTATGTTATTTCTCTATAAATAAAATCTTGTATATAATCAAATAATTAAGTGAAAAGAAAGGATGTAGCCAAAAAAAGGCTTTGATGTGTGAATGTAGGCCTTAAGTCAAACCACCTAAAATCTCTGTGCTTCATCTCTTCTATAAAAAGCATATCCACTTGACACTTGGCAGGTTGACACCGTAGCAGTAAGTTTGAAGTTAAGTGCATATTAGACAAAACATCACTTGACAAAAAATTAAGCATTAAAAAAAGGGAAAAATAAGCATTTTTTTTTCTAATTAAAAAAAAAAAGAAAAAAAAAAGAAGGTGAAGCACTATTAACGTTGATGGGCAACAAAATTAGTTTTTGAGCTTTTTAATTTTTTAGGCTTTTTGGCTTGTAATGTGAGAACCATTTGAATATTGTGATTAAACTCCAAGGGGTTAGCTCAGTTGGTGAAGAGCTTAGGATCTTGGGGTGTGCTCCCTCAAGGTCTCAAGTTCTAGTCCATGTCCTTTGAGGCTACTCCATCTGGGCAAATCCCTTGTCTCAATGCTTAATATCTCTCGAGGAGGTATTAAGATAAGAGATTACGCATTTGAAAAATATATCTTTTAAGTCAAAAAGAGCCTTTGAGCAAAAGCTTCATTTATAAGTGTTTGCTAAAAATGCGTTTTTGATTATTGATTATTTTTAGGCTTTTTAGACCATTAAAAGCGCTTTTAATTTTTTTACCAAACGAATACTTTTTTCTTTAAACGGATTTTTTTAGTGCTAAAAATACTTTTAAGCCCCTCAAACGCAATTTCAAACAGGCCCTTAGTCTGGTGGATCCTGTCTGAGGCATCTAATCTTGATAAATACGTAAAACTAGGATACCCTAATAAAAAATTTTAAAAAAAATTATGATTAGAAAAAAATAAATTATATATATATATATATCAATTTGCTAATTCCTTTGAAAATTGAACGGGGATCAATTTGCTGAATTCCTTTCTATGCAATTGATAAAATTTTTCTTCTTAAATCAACAATTTAAATGCATTGAAAAGGAAGGGATGCATACAATTGAGGAAAAAATCGGTTTTTTTTTTTTTTTTTTTTAATTGATCTTTCTTGAAAAATTTCAAGTAATCAAATGTTTACATTAATATATATTTTTTAATTTATTATTAAATAATAAAAATGTTTCTTTATTTTATATTTAAATTGCTCTTTTAAATTAGTTGTTTATATATATATATATATATGATTTTTGTACATATTTTAATTGTATGAAATTTATAATTATAGTTATTAGAGATTATAGATAACAACAACGATTCCATTGAGCTCCAATCAAATTCGAAATAAACAATCTAATTTTGTTACATTTTTATGTTTTAAAATATAATTTAATTTTTCTAGATTACTTAATTTTTCCTTTAATTGTATTTTTAATATTTTTAATTAATTTTGTTCAACTTTGATTTATTTTTATTTTTTATACAGAACAAAAAAAAAAAAAAAATGTTGTGACCCCTGTCCCTAAACCCTGGCTCCCCCACTGATCTCACGACAAAGATTGAAACACAAGTTGTCATTATGAGTTATAAGTCTACAGCCTTAACCTATGTTTTTTCCTTTTCAAATTATTATTATTATTATTATTATTATTATTATAAAATAATAATAATAATAAAAACTCTATGTTTTTCCTCAGTCATCGTTATCCCTTCATTGTAGCTTATATAATCCTAGGATTATAAAACAACACCATAATGGAAGTATATATTCTGTTTAGTAATTATATTTTTATAAATAGTAAAAGAAATGCACGAAGTTACATATATATTTTTTTCTTTTTCTTTTCTCAAAACAAAATATATTAACAAAATTTCAAATACAAAATACTACTAAAAAACATTAATATATATATATATATATATATTTCCACATCATAACACTTTTAAACTAGAGGAAAATATATTTTATCCCCTGAACTATCCACACATTTACGTCTTAGCGTCCAATGTTTAAAAAGGGATGAAAGGCCCCCACAATATATCTGACATTGGCAAAAAAACCCCTCCATCCATCAAATCCATTTATTTGGACGAAAACCATGACATTTTTCAACTGAAACTTTCGAAAATGCCATCGGAGTAAATTATAAACATAAATGACTTCTAGGGTAAAGTGTAAACATAAACATATAAAAAAAATAAAAACACTAAACCTAAAACTTAAAACAAAAAGTTTATATTCAAAATAAAAAATAAATTAACAGAAAAAACTAAAAACTAAACCTAAACTAAACTAAACTAAAACTTAAAACAAAAAGTTTATATAAAAAAATAAAAAATAAAAAAAATAAAAAGGAAGAAGAAGAAGAAGAAAAAGTAGGGGGTGGCCGAGCCATTTGGGGGTGGCTCAGCCCCCTCGATTTGGCCAAGGGAGTGGCTTGGTTACCCCCATTCAGCCGATATGGGGTACCGAACCACCCATCACTACAAGCATCTGACTCATTAGCGGTGACATCTTGTCGCCGCTAATGAGCACTTTGTCGCTGCTATTGATAAATAGCATTCACGCTAATGATCAATAGTGGCGACTTGTTCGGGTCGCTACTAATAATCACTCAATAACGGCGACAAAGACTATAAATGTTCACCACTTGTGAACATGATCCTACCCCCATTTGTCGCTAATGTGTTTCACGCTACATGCATGTGTCCTATGTGGGTAGTGGTCCGACCACTTCATATGCCCGAATGGGGGTGATTTTCTTCCAAATGGGTTTGGGGGTGATTGAGCCGTCCTCATTTGGTTGGTCTGGGGGTGGCTTGGCCAAAGGCCATCCACTTTTTCTTTTTCTTTTTTCTTTTTGTTTTAGGTTTTTTTTTGTTTTTTTTTTTTTTTTTAATTTTACATAAGCTTTATTATTATTATTTTTTTTTTGTTTACAATTTACCCTCAAAGTCATTTATGTTTACACTTACCCCTAGAGGTCATTTTCAAAAGTTTTGGTTAAAAAATGCCACGTGCCACGCACGTGACTTGGTTTCCGTCCAAATAGACAAATGGTTTTTTTGCCAATGTCAGATATATTGTGGGGGTCTTTCGTCACTTTTTAAACATTGGGTGCCAAAATGCAAATACGTTGATACTTTAGGGAGCTGGTAAAGTGTATTTTCCCCTTTAAACTAAAAACAAAAAACACTTCTCAAAATATGTTAACTAACAAAGCTAATATTATTTATTAACAAGTAAGAACACTTTCACTCCAAAGCGAGTAGCATATATATACTGTGCAGAATAATTCTAGACATAGGATTTTGATCCCAAAAATGTAGAATAAAAGAAGGATAAAAGTCCTCCTTATAGCATTATTTGACCGTTTTCATATTTCTAACCAGTGCAAATTGTCCAGCCAACCAACTTCCTAGCACAAGCTAGCTCAGTAGGTTGGGCAATGCTGGGCTCTCAAGGGCTATGACACTGTTCGGATTACAATAGAGGTTCATTTTAGGATTTGGAAGTTCTGAAAAGGCATAGTCATACTGCAGGTATAAAGCATAATGCATAACTCAAGCAACTTTTGGGTTTGCTATGACTGATTTAAGTACTTGAAATTTGGAACTTGGTACATCTATTGAGATTGGAATGCAACTTCATGTGAAAGACTATTCGCTGCTTGGACGTTTAGCCTAAGCTCGAATTATTCAAACATTTGTCTCGTTGTCCGAAAAGGTGGAGCTTGAGCAACCTCTCTCACATAAGGTTGCACTAAATTTCAATCCCCAATAGCTTTACCATAGCAAGTTCCAAATGGGCAATTGTCCCAACAGGTGGAGCCCAAAAAGCCCCTTACATGGGGTTGTCCATTGCATATTGCATTGGATCCTCATTGTTTGATAGATTGATATGGCCAACAACAACATATACAGATCAAAAAATTTGATATACTATACTCTCATTCCACCCTCATCCCACTCGGCTGAAGTAACAATGTTCATGTCCTTAGTTGATAAATATTGTCACATTAATACAATGAAATAGAGGTAGAGTAATATATATATATAGCATTGCTCACATGTAGATCAAGATGTCATATCAGTCGTGACACTAGGGCCCCGTTTGGTTTGCGGAATAGACCTTTGGATTGGACTAGTTAACACTAGATATAACTAGTCCTTTGTTTCGTAACACTCTATTCCTGGGAATAGCTTATTCCCATGGGACTACTAATCCTATACACACAGGGTTAGCTAAGCTACTAAAAAATGAGTCGCTTAGCTAATCCTTTCTTGTGAGATTAAATTAATTGTGTAAATTGCCACCAAAAAAACCCGTGTGGGATTATATTTCATTCTCTCTTTCTGATTCTTCTATATTTCTCTCTCTCTCTCTCTCTCTCTCTCTCTCTCTCTCTATATATATATATATATATATATATATATTTCTCTTTTCTCTGTCTCTATATTTCGTTCTCTCTTTTTCTATTTTCTCTCTGATTTTTCTGGTACAGTTTTTCTGTAAGTGCAAACGGAATTTTTTTTTTTCTCTATGTCGTCTCCCTTCTCTGTACCGTTTCTCAGTTTTTATTTTTTTTTGTTTATTTATTTATTTATTTTTATTTTTTATTTCTTTTGATTCTCTATACCGCTTCTCTCTGATTTTCTTCTCTCCGTTTCTCTGTTTTTTTTTTATTTATGTACCTTTTATTTATTTATTTTTATTCTGTTTCTCTGTATCTCTTTTTTCTCATTTTTTTTTTCGAGAAACAGAATCTGCAAGGTTTTTATAAAATATAAATATATAATCTGTTTTTATTCTCTGTACATTCTCTAACTATATATTTTTTTTATATAAATAATTTTATAGATAATCTGCAAAAAAAAAAAAAGGCCACATACCTGACATAATTAAAAACAAAAAAGAAAAATAAATTATAGTAAAGTTGTTTATGCTTTTTTTTAAAAAAAAAAAAAATGAAAGTCCTTAATAATATAAATTGTATTTGTATTATAAGGGTATTTTAGGAAATTTGATCACAATATGATTCAATTCACCAACATATTGCATTGTACCAAATGAATGAATAGAATTAGCTAGTCTATTCCAGCGTTACAACCAAACAAAGGAATATGAATAACTAATCTATTACACACTCTTCTATTCCCAGTAGTAGCTAATCATTTTTCAATGGACTAGACATTCCGCGAACCAAACGAGGCCTAGTAGTTGTAAAGTCACAATGAGAAATGTGATGAATCTTGGGCTTTGTGTTAACTAGCCAAAGCATAGTTGAAGCCCAATGACAAAACAATCAAAATTATAGGTAAATCATATGTATATGATTATAGGTAAACAATTGAAATTTAATTTTTAAATTTTTTCATATCTAGATACGAAGCTAATATGGATGCGTCTCCCAATCGGTTTAGATACATCTATAATCGGTTTAGATACATCTATAATATCTATTGGATTATATTTTAGATCTTTTATCGATTGGATTATATTTTAGATTTTTTTTCTGAGTATATTGATTAATCTAAAGATTCAAACCCTTTTTTTTTTTCCTAAATAATTTAAATAATAATAATAAAAATTTACCAAATGATTTTTTATTTTAAGAATATTCAAATATTTATTCAATTTTAATAAAGTCTTTGGTATAAATCGGGTATTTTGCACCATCCAATAAAAAGTAAACACTTCATAACAAAATACCTATCGACAAAATCACTACCGTTGGTTTTGAAAATTCTAGCATCTGCCTCTCAAAGGAAATTAATTTGAATGAAATATTCTATTATTTTTAATAATTTTGGAATATTTATTATTTTAAAAGCATAATTATAAAAATAAAAATAAAAATAAAAAACCGTTATATTGCAAATCCGGCTGAGATCGGATTTGCAAGTTTGGGCTTGGCCCAGATATCCACAAGGCACTACCGGTGTGGAATTCCCGCTTCATTTTTCAAATGCCCGCCGTTTTTGTGCATTGATACGTCTCTCTTTCTCTCTCTCAAAACCACTCTTTTTATCTTTTTCTTCGAGAAATAAATCAAAAATAATAAAAGCCAAACGAAATTTCCACATTTTCTCTCATTATCTATAATCAGAGACTATCACTCTCAGAGATAGAGAGAGATAGGGAGACGTAGAGAGAAAGACAGAAAGATGCGGAGTGAGTTTTCTAGGGTTAGGGTTAGGTTTCCAGGTCATGGGTTCTCCTGAACCCCCTAATATCAGCACCGCCACATCCACTTCATCAGAATCCTCTCCAGTCCAAGTAAATACAGTCTCTCCGGTTCCTATTGTTTCGCTCTCTCTTTCATGATTTTCTTGGACTTGATTTCTTGATGTGTTCCGTTCGTAACTGTGTTTTAGATCTCACTTTAATTTTGTGGTTATGTTACGTTTTGTATTTGCTTGTGATTTTGAGCGAGGAAGTTTTTTTTTAGTCGGTGTGGTAGGCTTTGGGGGATCTTTGATCATAGGGTTCATCAGCATTTTTCATCAATTAAGTTTTGTTGGTGGGATTGGATTGGGGCAAGGCAATTTGGGCTTTTTGTCAAGCAATCGGTGATCAATCTTGAATGCAGTGAGTTCTATGGGTAAAAAATTTTGCTTTATTAGAAATGGATTTCCTTATGGTTTTTTCTCTGTTTGGTTTGATTTGAAGTAAACACGGTGAGGATTTTTAACTGATGTCATGGTTTTTGAAGGATGTCTGAGAATTGGTAGTTCTGCATCAGTTGTCTGTCTGTGTATGTTACCAGTGCTTAGACTTTCAACTAGTTTCTTTGCAGATATATCTTCTGCAAGGGGCTTCGTTTGTTCTTTGTTCCTTAGGGTTTATCATAAGGAGCCGTTTTTGGTTCATTCCTTGCTTGTTTTCTCAAGAAAACTGATTATGATTCTGTTTACTACATAAGCAAATGAAACAGCAAGTCAACTAAATCAGACCAATGGTACATTTACCAATCAACATGAGATTCGTTTTTTACTTCAAAACAAAATAATAGGAATGTATAAGACTGGTGCGTACATGGAACTAATTTTCTGGTTTGGGAAGAACATGTCCTTACATTGTGGAGTTACTGCTCCTGCCTATGAATGGGGTTTCATTTACAATATGATGTAACAACAAATGTCTTCCTTATAATTGTTTTCTTTGATTTCAGGATTCCCCTTTAACCAGTTATATAAACAACTTATCGCCAATTAAGCTTGTCAAGGGCGCACATGTAGCTCAAGGGTTTTCTGGACTTAATTCTCCTCCTCTTGTATTCACATCACCACGTATAAGTTCACACCACGAAACAAGTTTTCTGAAAAGGTCTGAAATTTTTTTTTTTTTCTTCTTCTCTCTTTTACCTCTCTCTCTCTCTAAAAAAAATTATAAATATTGTATTCTCTTATTTAAAGATTGATGGACGTTAATTATTTTTGGCATCAACATTGATTACACGACAGTTATATGCTTAACAGGCCTCAGTACCCTCAGTTGTCCAGTGCAGAACTATCTCATAATGATGGCAGAGACAAGAAATCTGCTGATGGTCCTTGTGAATCTGAAAAACAAGTTACCCAATCATGCAGGCAATTGATCACTTATGCTCATAAAGACTGTGATATTAACAAGTACGCTCCAGCCCAACCCTGCAGTTCCTCTGTATGTGTTACTGAGTATTTGGCTGATCATGTAGCCGTGGACAGTGTGAGTTCTGGAGATTCAGCCAATCCATCTCATAAACAATCTATTGATGTGGCTGAATCATCACTAAGTGACTTAACCGACTCAAAGAAAACCATAAAATTTGACCATGAAAATGACATGGAAAAATATGAAGGGACCGAAGTGGAGCCACCTCTGGTTATGTCAGAGAAAGCTGCAGAGGACCTTCAAGGAAAGCTAATAGATTATGTTAAGCCAGCCAAAAATGAGGAGGAACAAAGGAAAGGTCAACAACCAATGAATGAATTGCTAACCATGGAGTCGGATATGTCTGTAGACCATAATTTTAAAGGACAACGATGTGAAGATTCATGCACCCAGGTAACACAGAATTCTGCATTCTATATTTATTGGGGAAAGGATGATTGCAATTGTGCTCCTCAACCACTGTTTGAAACATTACAAATTGCTCAGCCATATGAAGATCATAGTGAGAATGTGGCAGCAATCTTGCATAAACCTGTTGGGAACATTACCCTGCATGAGCCTGAAGTATAATTTAGCTCATCTTCTTTTCATTTGCCAACTTTCATCTGCGTACATCTATTGCTCTTAAAATATTATAGGCTATGTTTGTTATCCTATTCTCTAAGTGTTTTTTGTTTGAGAAACACACTTTTCTCAAATACGTTAACAAACAACTCAAAACATATAGAACTTTTCACAGCTCTCTTAGATTGGGTTGTAGCTTATGTTATTAATTTCCCCTCCTCAAAATCTTGTAGATCTTGTTAACTTTTTAGATTTCAAACATCATTAGGGTGTTGCCTCTGTAGTATACTTTTCGTGCACGAGGGCTTTGCCTTTTCTTCTAATAAAGTAATACTCCTAAAATTTTTTTTTTGACAAAACAAGTAGTTAACTTTTGTAGGGGTAGGAGCTAACTTATTATATATGTATATGCCATCTTTAGTGGAGACGGGTGACTACACTGCCACTACAAATTACAATAGGCTAGGAGTGGCTGGGCTGCCATCTTGACCAGATAGAAGTTGTCGCATGGTCTTAGTCAAGGGTGTCCACAGCTACCCGGCCAAGGATGGCTGTGTGGCCATCCCAACCAAATCGTAGTTGTTGCATAGCCACCCCTCTCCTCCATTGAGGGTGGCCACACAATCACTCTTTCTTTCTTTTTTTTTTTTTTCCTGAGTGAGGAATCAGTTCTATAGTTGTTTAAATTTTCTTTAAACAAGCAGGTGTACCCTATCAAAACATTTTCTCAAATGTGGACCCCACTAGAAAATACTTCTAAAACCACTTATCACCTTTATGTCAAAACCAAAAACAAAAACACTTACCATAATTTTTTTTTGATAAGTAAAAACACTTACCATAATATATTAACAAGTATAGTTGTAGTCTCTATTAGATTAGGAGTTGTCATCTTAGATGAGTATTCGTTCAAATCTTGAATCTTATGCATTTTATCCTAGACATTGATGCTAACATGTTCTACATTTAGAACCTCTTTTCTGTTCTTGAAGCATATAATCTTGTGCTTCAAAATGGTATGGCTTTGTGGTTCGTAAAATGGATATAATGCTAACATTGTTGTATGGTGACTCTAGCTATCCTACATTAAGGGCGGAACCACCTTCGATGGCTACCTAGGTTGGGAATTAGATAATTGAATCTAAACATCATGAGCTAAAACTTTACTCAATATCATAAAAGATTTAAAGGAACTTGCACATCAAAAAAAAAAAAAAAAAGGATTTAAAGGAACTTCAAATAAGAAGGTGAGGGTGACAAAAGTATTCAGCTGATCTCCTTTAAATCTATTTTGTCTCTAGCTGATGATCTCTTGCACTTGTCACCTTCTTTTGGCCAAAGGACCCTAGACTTTTTTCTTTAGCTGATCTCCTCTTGGTCTTCCTCTAGGGCCTTGCTTTAAGGCCAAGTCTTTATGGGATGGCCTAGTGGAAAAGATTGAGCGTTGGTTGGCTAGTTAGAAAATTATGCATTTATCCAAGGGTAGTAGAGTTACCCTCATAACGAGCACTCTCTCCAACTTACCTACATATTTTGTGTCTCTTTCTCATTCTTACTATTGTGGCAAATCGTATAGAGAAGCTCCAACAAGATTTTTTATGGGGTGGGATAGGTGAAGAATTTAAATATCACTTGGTCATTTAGCCCAAAGTTTGCTCTCTTATTTTTGAGGGAGGCTTAGGGATTTGGAACTTGAGATTGTTCAACAGAGCCCTTTTAGGGAAGTGGTTGTGACGTTATGTGCATGAGAAAGGGGCTTGGTGGGAAGTTGTTTTGGACGCTAAATTTGGTTGTGTTTGAGGCAGGTGGTGCTTTATTGATCCCCCAAGGTCGCTTGGGGTGGGGCTTTGGAAGTATATTAGAAGGGGGTGGAGGTTGTTTTCTAGCCATACCATATTTGAACTGGGAGATGGGGTCCAATATCGATGATGTGTGGTGTGGAGAGTCAAGTCTTAAGGAATCGTTTCTAGTTTTATATAACTTTGCTTGTGTGAAGGATGCGCTTGTTGCAATTAATATGGATTGTTTGAATGGTTCCTTTCAATGGAATGTTAGCTTTATTCGTTTGGCTCATGATTGGGAAGTGGATGTTCTGGCTTCCTTCTTTACCTTGTTGTATTCCCATAGAGCGAGAAGGGAAGGGGGGACAAGCTTTGGTGGGCTTCATCTCGCAAAGGGAAGTTTGATGTTAGATCCTTTTACAAGATCCTTGCTTGTAAAGACAATCTTCCTTTCTTTTGGAAGAGTATTTGGCAGACTAGGGCTCCCTTAAAAGTGGCTTTTTCACCAGGTCGGCGGCTCTAGGGATGATTCTTACCATGGACAACCTTAAGAAGAGACTTCTCATTGTGATTAATAGGTGTTACTTGTGCAAACTTAATGGGGAGTCCATTAATCATCTTCTCCTCCATTGTGAGGTCGCCAATGCCTTATGGAATGCCATCTTCAGTCGCTTTGGATTGTCTTGAGTTATGTCTAATCATGTGATGGATTTGTTTGCCTATTGGTAGACGGGTGGTTGCTCTTGGGTGCTGTGGAAGATTGGGGTGGGCAGATTAACCGATTATCGACTGTCTACCGACTGTGACCGAACCGACATTAATCGTCAACTAATAGAAGTCAATCGGTAATCGGTTAAGATTTTTATACCGATTTTCGATTTAGTTCTGTAATCGGTAAAACATTTTTCTTATCGGTTTCCAAACCAAACCGATAAGGAACCGATAGTGGGGGTATAAAACGACGTTTCGTTTTTAATTTTTCATAATATACAATTTATTGAAATCAAAACTACGTAGTTTTGGGATGCTATATATACATCTCTTTCTTTCTTTCCCCTAACCCTAAATCAAATCCTTTGCCGTCCCCGTCTGTTCTCTCGACTCTCACATTGCTCTCACTCTCAACTCTTTGACTTTCGCACGCCCCTCTCAATCTTAGTCTCAGCTCTCTCGCAAGACGCTCCTCTCGTCACTCTCAGCTCCTGGTCGTCTCTCTCTGGCTCTATCGTCGTCGTGTTCCTCTTCTGTCGTGAGTCCGTGACGGTGTGGTTCGACTCCAATTGTCGGTGGTGCAACGTCAAAGCCTTGTGGGTTGCGCGTTGTTGGTCTGACATTAACCGATTATCCAAACCGTTTTTAACCAAAATTTTCGAAATGATTTCTTATCGAAATGTTATCGGTTAATTAACCAAATTAATTGATAATTTTGGTTAATTATCGAAAATACGGTTACTGGTACCATTATAACCGATACCCACTCCTATGAAAGATGGTTCTTCTTTGCCTTATGTAGAGCATGTGGAGGGAAAGAAATGATAGAAATTTCGAAAACCAATGAGGACTTTGGAGGAGCTCAAGTCATTTTTCTTTTTTTCTCTCTTTTCTTCGACAGCTGCATGTTTAGCTCCCTTAGTGATTAGCTTTATTGACTTTCTTGTTCTCTTTTGTCCTTCTACTTAGGCGTCCACTTATATACTTCCTAAGTACAAGAGTTGTGCCTCCTTTTACGCTTTTTAATATATACAACATTACTTATAAAAAAAAAATGATGGTGAGTGTTGTGAGTTCAATTTGTATCTTTCGAAATTGGAATAAGCGATGCTTACTAGACAAGGAGAGAGGTAAATCATTGATTAAATTTAGAGGTTTTGAACTTCAATTCCCTATGGAAACATTGTAGAAGATACAGGGAAAAGAGGTATAGCTTGTGGCAGAAGGTGCTGGTCCTTGGATGTCGTATAACTACTCATGGGGGATCTTTGTCATGGATTAGCCCCGCATGCTTGTGGTTTCCAGAAAAGCGTTTCTGAAGTTTAATTGGGACATTTCATAGGGAAATTAAGGCTCAAGTATAAATTGGCTTTTCTTGGAGACATATGTTGCCTCTATATTATACCACCACAAGTTCATTCCTTTTGTTTTTGTTTTTGTGTGCCATTAATTAAAGTGCTTGCTGCAGATATAATTTGTTAAACGTAATGCAAGCATTGTCTTGTGGGAGACTTGGTAAATTATGACGTTTTTTGCATTTTGATACAAAGAATTAACACAAGCAAATGTTTGGGTTTTTTTATTTTTATTTTTGTGTTATTGAAGCCTACTAGGACTTTCTTTTTGCAGTAGACTAACAATAACAGTTACTGTAGGCCAGTGAAAACCAACGTGTCATACGTAGACGTTGCCTTCAGTTTGAAGAGGCTCCACCGAATTTTGTTGGAAACAGTGCCAGTTCCTTGGATATTACTGATAAAGTGACCAATTCAAGGCCACCTGCCACCACTGTAGAATTGGAGGGTTTGGAATCTCTAGATATAAATGCAGCTTCTAGTAGGGGTGAAACGTTTACATTGTCCCAATCCAGGACAATTTTGCTTCCTCAGTATAGAGGAAATTCTCCCTTAACAGCTCCCAAGCCATCAGGTATCGGCCTGCACTTGAATAGCATTGTCAGTGCGGTGCCATTAGGGCATGGTGCCATTGCAGACTTGAAACCAGCAGAGCGGCATATGTCATCAGCTGTCATCAGCTGTCATTCACTCGAGAATACAAGAAGTTGCCCAATTTCATTTGTTGCTGAAGATGGGAAGGACAATAGTATGTCTTCAGTTGCTGCAAGTTCTGCCCCTTCTGAGTCTCCCAACTCTAAAGAACCTTTGAATTTGTTGCCTGTAGAGTTTCATGCAACTCCGCATGATAAGAGGAAATTTTACTCTGAATACGTTGAAAGTTATGAGTACTGCCAACTGAGTTCCAAAAAGAAAAGGTGAGTTCCTAGTTTTCTTTGTTTTTATTATGATAGTCCATCTCTCCTATGTAATTGTTCGGTTAACCACTAAATTTTGTATGCTTCCACAGGAAGAAAACTTCGAGCCCCATTGATAATGATGGTTGCAAGCGTTGCAACTGTAAGAAGACCAAATGCTTGAAACTGTAAGTAAATCCATGTTTTAAAGTTTACACTTGTTTATAAGTTTGGTCATATTATAGAATCTATTTCCCTTTTCAGTTATTGTGATTGCTTTGCTGCTGGAATCTACTGTGCGGAACCTTGTGCTTGCCAAGAGTGCTATAACAGACCTGAATATGAAGATACAGTTCTTGAAATCCGACAACAAATTGAGTCCCGTAATCCACTTGCATTTGCTCCCAAGATTGTACGGCCTGTACCTGAGTTCAATAATAGGGTATGAAATCCTTTCAGTTCAATTTTATTTGCATACTTATTTAGCAACTTGATTATTGGATTTTCCCTGCATAGGAAGATGGAAATAGAGCAACTCCATCCTCGGGGAGGCATAAAAGAGGCTGCAATTGCAAAAAGTCAATGTGTCTCAAGAAATATTGCGAATGCTATCAGGTTTGAATTTTTTTACTGCATAATATGCCATCATGCTTGCCAATTTTTTTGTGTTCCAATCACTCTAATTGAACTTTCATTGGCTTCATTTTCAAAAGGCTAATGTAGGATGCTCTAGTGGATGCCGGTGCGATGGATGCAAAAATGTTTATGGCCGGAAGGAAGGTAGGAACATTCGTTAAGAACTGATGTTTCTTAATATGATCACTAAATAATCCTTAGTAGTATTGTCATTAAAATGATCAAGTTTGCATTGTTATGAATAGTTGTGTAAGAAAAGGAAAAAAGAGGAGTATTCCATCCATACGTCAAACCCCTTTTAGTTGAAGTGTATTATGAGGTAGCAAATAAAGATAAAGGTTTAGGCTTCAATGTCTATTTGTTTTCTTATTTTTTGATCATTAATCGAAATATCATTAAAAGTGTAAGGCACCCTTATGTACATAGGAAGTATACAAGAGAAGCCATATAACTAGTAAGGGCAAAGAAAACAAGAAAATCATGATAAATAACCACCAATGTTTGTTTTCAAAAATCATGATAACTAACCACAAGTTCCATTACCTTATATATGAAGAGGAGCATGACAGGTAACATGTTTGCATGCCAAAGAAAATGGTCTGAAATCAATTGCAGTAGTGTCTAACGATAAATTTATGTTGCCGGCTTTTCAGAATATGTTGCTACTGAGCATGTTGTGAATAAAGAGATGATTAGTGACAGAGCTGGTGAGAGAAGATTTGAAGGCACACTTGACGAGAGGCTGGAAATGGTGGCAACCAAGAAAGATTTCTTACGTCCTGAGTTGTATGATCTGCACAGCCTCACTCCTCAGACACCGACATTCATGTGCTCAGAGTAAGATCCCTTTCATATTGACATCTCATTTTTTCTCAGCAAAAAGATACAAAAAAGATGTCACAGTATATTCTGAAACTAAGCTAGATCATAATTTTAACTACTTATTTGCTAATTGCTATTTTTTCCCAACCCTAACCAAGCTAGTCATGGAAGGCCTGATCGAAAATCACAATCTTTTTCAAGAAGATGCCTCCAGTCACCTGAATCTGATCTTGCTATCTTGTCATCCTATGTGGATCCTAGGAAATCTTCAAGAACTTTGGGTAGCAGTGACATGCTTCTGCAAGCAAATAACGAATTACCAAATGTTGGTTGTTTTGATTGGCAAGTGGATTACAACATGGAAATGATGGATCAGTTATCACCAAGTAATAATGTAGTTGCAAATATGTGCCATCAAACTCCGGTATCAGATCCACCCTTGATGACCATGTCTTCTTCAAGTTCATCCAAAACAACAGACTGGACAAACATTTCACAAGTTCAACCCCCTCCTGGAACTTGCTATCTATCATCAAGCGGTCCCCTTCGTTGGCGCAGTTCACCAATTACTCCGATGGCTCGGTTGGATGGGATGAAATCAGTCCAGGGGCTTGACCCTGACGGTGGGCTTTGTGACATTCTGGAAGATGAAACTCCTGAGATATTGAAGGATAGTGCTACACCAATTAAGTCTGTTAAAGTAAGTTCCCCAAATCAGAAGCGAGTTTCTCCTCCCAAGAGCCATTTGCATGAGCTTGGGTCAAACTCTTCAGGGGGGTTGAGAAGTGGCCGCAAGTTCATATTGAAGGCTGTCCCCTCTTTCCCACCTCTTACCCCTTGCATTGATTCCAAAGGCGGTACAAATTCGAAAGCTAACAACATTCAAGATGATAGTAGCAGCAAATGAGGGACATGTCTGGAGATTTTGGTGAGTCATCATTTTCCACCTGCCATTTCTAATATGGTTTTTGAGCTGTATTACTGATCTGTACGCTAATCTTTATCTCTTTCTTGCTTCAGCACACTCCAAAAGGGCATATGCTGTTGGGCTTTTTACATGATCACAGAAGAACATTGCAGAAAGTCCCATGGGTTGGAAAACAGCAGACCTTACCATGTGGAAACGCCTCCTGAGCCCTAAATATTTTCTAACATATCAATTTATAATTGGCTCAGTCATTTACTACTGCACTAAACAGGTCTACAAGTGGGCCACTGGCCTCATGTTTCGAGAACTAATGCACAAAATTTTAAGGATCACTGCCGGCTGCACTCTCATCTCTAGTCTTCTTTATCTTGTCGTAGTTATCATGTTCCTAATTTGTAGCTTTTCTTTGTTCAATCGAATGTTTGAAATTATTGTTCAAATGGGTTTGAATCTTTGAGTAAGAACTAAAGTAGGTGTCCCAATTCAACTCGGCAAAAATAAATTTTATTTTTCCATTTTCTGAACACAGTTGAATCAGTGTGTTTGGATGTTTTTCCATTTTATGTTTTGATGTAGTATATTTGCACTTTCCCTTCTTTTCAAATGGTCTCTTGTGAAAGTGCTATGCTTGGTAGATGTCAACGGTCCTTGAGTAAATACAGGTATATGGGTTTTACTACGGCTAGAAGTGAAACAATACACTAACAATGGAAAATGTTTCTTTTCTTCTTTTGGTTTTTTTATCTTTTCACTTTTTAAATCACCATTGGATCAAGACTACAAATTTAATGGTAATTTTGAAAAGTGGGAGAATTGAGGAATAATGAGGAGAGAATGTGTAACACTTCTCATTAATTAGGGTTACAAATAAACTAGTTCGTTTGATAATTCGTTCGATATTCGCTTGGTTTAACTCAACTTGAACTCGAGCTCAATACTATACAAATCCATTTATTACTGTAGAAACTTATTCAATTAGTAAATGATACATACTTGACTTTTTCAAGAAAACTCGAAAGAGACTCGTGAGCTCAACTCGTTTAAAACTGGACTAGATCATTTGTTTGTCTCGTTAACTCGTTCATATATCTTTTTATATATATACAAGATATATATTACTAAAAATTAGTTATATAAATTTAAATATGCATACTAGTAATTAAGTAATATATGTTATACAGGTTACTTATCTAGTTAATATTTAATTGCCAAGCTCGAGCTCGCCCAATCTTCCAATGAGCTAGTCTTGAACACACATTTTATAACTCAGCTTGAATAAGCATTTTTGTAAACGAGCCAGTCTTAAAATCTTAAAGCTTGACTCGGCTCAGCATAATTACAACCCTATCACTAACAATAATCAAGAAGATAAAAGATAGCTAGATGCAGTGTGAATCCTTTCTCAATCCCTAAGTTGTTTGGCGAATATCTTGTACACGCAAGGAAAGTGTTTATCTCATTCACCTTTACTTTAAGCTTGAGCAAATTTAAGCTAAAAATAAATAAATACAGAAATAGTTATAAAAAAGAGTGATGCTCGGGATACAACTTTTACTATAAATCCCTGATAAACAGCCGTAACAGTTGACATAGCCAATAAACAATCAAACTGAGCTTGAGCAAGATCAACAAGTTCAGCATTCCCATAATTTCAAGCATTTATTCCGCATTTCAAATACCTCCGATGTCTCAAAGATATTATGAGTTTCATCAGTATCACAAAAGAAAAAAAGATAAAAACAAAATTTCCATTTCTGAAAAATTCACCCCCTTTTTTCTTCTTCTCCTTGTTTCCTACTAGTGAACCCCCACCCTCAAAAAAAAAAAACAAAAAAGAAAAAGAAAAACACAAATCCCTTAGTGAGCAGCAAACGCCAAATACAAGAGAGCCTCGGTTAACAAGTTTATTTAGGAAAAGAGAGATGATAGGTGAATAGGAACTGAACCATGCAGCTAAACCATATAACCAGCTCCATCTTCTACTCTAGAGTGCCCCTTGGAACCCTTATTTTATATGCTTAACTTCCAATATGACCCACTAGTATGATCAGGATCCCTCCAGCTCCAAAGTTGCAGTCAGCCAATTACAAACTTCATCCGTCTCCTCCGGGATTGTATAGTGACCTAACCTGCATCATAACAACATTGCACCTTACAGACTAACTATTGAGAAGAAGAAGAAGCATATCAGAGTCCTTAGTGAAGGTAGTTAAATACCCATTGTAAGATCTAAATGTAAGATTTCGAAATCCAGCAGAGCTTAAGGTCTGCGCTGATCTCTTTCCGTGTTCATATGCAACCACATCGTCACCTGCAACATGAAATTGAATTATATCTCCATTATAGAGAGCGATTTTTTATTTTCGTGGGTTCATTCTCCAACAGGAATCTTTGATTGAATCCTATCATAATTTTTATTGTCAAGAGTCCTTTGTGTTATAATATTAATTAAATGATCAAATTTATCATTTTTCTATCCAGCTTAACCTTTTAAGATAACTGGTGATTGAACATATATCAAAGCAAAGGTCCTAAGTTCGAATCTTTTGAGATAAGCAGTGATTTAACACTTTGAAACATTGTTCAACCCAACAAGCATCTTGAACCAATCAACTTATCCAATCATGGTTCATAGAATACATAAGCATCTTGTATCAATCAACTTATTCAATCATGGTGCAGAAGATAAAGAGAATTAGACGTCTACTAAAAAGACTTGTCTTTACCAAATAACCTAGACAATCTATTTAAACCCCACAGGTTGTGTAAGAAAAGCAGTACTGCAGAAACTCTCTAGAGTGAAAATGCTACATTTGTCTATGCACGCACGTGCTCTAAATGTATGGGAGCAGTAAAGCCAAGGTAACTGAGTTTTCATGTATATGCAAGTAATAATTTGCTATTTCATACTGGGTAGACTTAAATAGATGAAAGCACTGTGATTAGGACTTTTTTTTTGGATTCGTCTCTTTGCATGCTTTGAAGAGGAAAACACAATGGTACACAAAACAGATGTTTGAACTGGACAATCAAGCTATATCACGAAACTTAGATGAAAACTAAAACACACGGAACACAATTTTACACAATCAAGATATATCAAGAAACCTAGCTAGATGGAAATGTTGAGATGGTAACTCAGTGACAAAACTAGCAATGAGAACACTGGTAGTGACAACATATGAGTTTCCAATGAAAGCTCCAACAAGGATATATATAGTCTGGGTGAGTACTTGTGCGAGAGAAGTAGAAAGCACGAAAGCATGGTTTTCCTCCTACAGAAACAGTTCTATTATGATAAGCAGATTATGGAAGATCTAGAAATACTTATCGTTAAAAGCAATTTTTCACTATTTTGAATCTGAGATTGACCTTAAGCATGTTGACAAAGTAGAACTTTAAAAAAATTAAAAAGGACATGTTATATTCAACTTCATATCACTAGAAGTGTTTCAGCAGCTTGGTGGCTTCCTGATATGACTTAAACAGTAAAGAGAGATGACTTGAAATGCTCCCATTAGCATAAATTAACAAAAAAGGGGAAAAAATCCAGTTAAAAATTAACTGAAACCACATCATAAAAACTGATAGATGAATATGGATACCTAGACCATGGCAGAGAAAAATGGGTAATAATGCTGCACGTCTTGCTGCCTCATGCGACCCTTCCACTCGATTCCTCAAGGTCCTATAAACATTAGCTGATATGCTGAACATGTTGCTTAATGACAAAGAGTATGCGGATTATTGATTACAAGGTGGCTTATTGGTGTATTACGCATTTTTATGTATACATATATATGATAGAAGTCAAACCTTGAACACGGAAGCCAGCCACTAAGACCAACAATTGCGCTTAAGTTGACTCGGTAAAGGTTGCCATTCCCATAGTTTCCTGAAACAAGGCACATGGCAGAGTAGAGCGCGGTTGCAGCACCCATACTGAAGCCCCCAATACCAAGTTTGACTGCACAGTAATGGTAAAATTAAAATTACATAAGCTATGCAGTAGTGGTAATGCTCCATAAAACATAATATAATATGTGCCTTGGATATATAGCACTTTCACATATTTATATGCTCACAAGGATTAAATGACAATACTCAGATGCACTGTAAATGCTTCTCAGAAGAGTACAAACCAACTAAACCCCCCGCCCCATGTTTCTGTTCTTCCATCCTCCTACCCACATGAAAGTTGCTGCAAAAGATTAAACTCCCAAGGCTGGGAAGGGGTAACTTCACTTTAGACCCCTGAATTACCAAGCGATTTGAGAAGCCCACCAAACTTTAAAACCTCTCAATTTGGACTCATGAACTTTCAATTGCAGTCAATTTGAACCCCTCCGTCATATTTAGCCATTAACTTCCCTGATTTACCCTTAAAAAGACCAAAATATCCCTAATTTTTTTTTAACTTTATTTTTTTATTTGGAATTAAGGGTAAATTTGGAATTTATAAAAAAAGTCAGGACTATAAACGTCATTATCTCACTTTTAACGTTTAAAATCTTTTTGATAAATACTTTTAACGTTTAAAATCTAACAGAGGGGTTCAAATTTATTGCAATTGAAAGTTAAGGGATCCAAATTGAGAGGTTTTGAAGTTTGTGGGGTTTCTCTAATCGCGTGGTAATTCAGGAGTGTAAAGTGAAGTTACCCTTTAATTAAACAACTATTTTGCTCCTAGCTTAATTATTTTATTAAAATTAACAGACTAAAGGACACAGCAGTGATCCTGCAGCTTTCAGCTAATCTGAACAACCTCAATAGACAACAAGGTAAGTGACATTTTCATGAGACTCTTGGAAATCACAGAGGATTAGGTTAGAATACAAAAACATTGAAGAACTAAGGAAAAAAAAAAATAGGGATACAGGTGGAGAAGTATCTTGTATTCGCTAAAACCTAATTTTGGGCCAGCTATAAATTTCGGAAGAGAAAACCATTTGGGGGGAAAAGACAAGAATATATTTGAAGCAGTTCATTACACATGATTCACAAACAAGGAATTTCTGAGTTTCTTTTCCTCAATCACCAAATCCATAAGTTTCTAAATTATTATTTTTTTATAAGTAATCGAAATAGCATTAAAATCGTAAGGAGCATTAGTATTATTTTGTCAAAACGAGTTTAGTAAATGATGGATCAAGTCACAGAAAGATTCCAAGGAAAGCTTAATAAATACCAACTCCAAAAAAAAAAAAAAAAAAAAAAAAAAAAAAAAAAAAAAAAAAAAAAAAAATTCATGCAAAGTTATCATCAAGGGGGCCGTGGGGGGTGGGTGTCATATAACTCCCACCGCTCCATCCATGGTTGTTTACAAGAAACAAAAAACAAGAGTGCCCCGAGGTACAAAAAGACTCATCCATGTTAGCAAACTTATGTTAAAAGCCACTCTAAAAAGGCATGAACTAATCAATGGGACTACCAAGATTAAAACCTGAAAGGAGGGGGGAATCATGCATGAACTAATGGACAAAAAGACAAAAAAAAATCATAAACTGATGGACAACAGGATGAAGTGATAAAGAGATAATATAATTCGACCTTGGTTCTTTAACAACTCTTTCCCATAGTTTTCCCAAAATTTCAAAACTCTCTTGGCTTCTCAATTTACTTAATATATATATAAATGAGTTGGGTTCAAGTTAAGCCACATTACTCAACAATTTTCTATTAAATCAATATTCTGCTGAAACTACAATTAGATACATGTTTCCCTGTAGGCTTATTATGCACACCAAATTTCACAATAATCCAACATCATTTACTATCAAACTTTGAAACTTATTTGTATAGTATATTTAAGAATACAAAAAACTATAAATTTTAAGACTTAATAGATAAGATTGTTTTAATGGTCAATCACCTTGATATAAGCATGACAGTTATAGGAAAGACATTTAACCTAATGGTGGGACAAAATATTCTTGTAATAAAAAGTCATTTAATGTTAAATTTTTTGTTAAAGTTGCACCAAGCGTAGCTTGAATCTAACCCTATACAAGTATATATGTCCCCCTTACCTTAAACTCCAAAACTGATATGTCTATTGCATATAACTAAAAAAAAAAGTGTTCAAAGCTATCAAGGATTCAAAGGAGAACATACTGTTAGCAGGTTCTGTCGACAGTAGGTTAGCAACATGTGCTGCTGAAGAATCTAATCCCTCCAAGTCATCAGGTGCATCTTCTGAAAAATCTCCAACGTCAAACCCTGATATAAATCACCAAAGCAATTTAAACTATGTTATTCAGAGTTCCAAACAGAAAAAGTAAATGAAACAGTGATTAAACTCATGCGATAGAACCTACAGTAAATTACTGGATATATTTTGAGCATGCACTGCCGGAATATCAAAACTTACAGTCAGCAAGATTTAATGGTCTTTGACGAGAATAGAAAAAAGGAAGAATTTTTAAAGCAGCAAATCTTACAAGCAGTGCAGGGAAATCCACCAAATAGTTTCACTGGCCGAGTGGGAGCAGTGGGGCAAATCCATTTGATCTGAAATATTAATTTCAGTAGAGACAGATGATAAATACGCTCTACTAGATATCCAAAGAATTAGGGCTGCTGTGATGCATGTTACATGTACATACTTTGAGAAGCTATTAAGAATCTTGAAAAAAGGCATGCTTATTCTTACATTTGGTAGAGGAAGGGTTTCCAAGAGCTGTGACCAGCTGCAAAACAAAGGATAAATGTAAGATTTCACCTTAGTCACTATTGGCTACCTTCATTTCAACTGAGAACCACACTTGCTAGTATAAACAAATGATAGAATTGAATTGCTGCAGAAGCTTGGAAGCCATACAACCATTTAATAAACACTGAAGGTAAAAATATTAACTATCTAAACTTGGGACCACTTGCAAAGTTGAGAACAAGCCTTAACAAAAATGTTATGCCGCTATAAATGTCTCATCTCAATATGGTATTGTCATATTTAAAAAAAAAAAAAATGATAATTAATTACTTAAGCATTAGTATTATATATGCCATTAATGAATAATATATTTCAGTTTGCCAAGTTTAAAGGAAGACCAAGCTAGTGAAAAAGTGGTCCCCCATTTCTAGGCATTGGCATATGAAGTTTTTGGATTCAAGGCTTCCCAGCATAGCTTAGAATCAAGAAGAGAGGACGGAAGAATATGACAAATAGAAATTTGTTTTTTAGTTGACTTCACCATTGCCCTTCCCCATCAAATCAATCAGAATAAGAATCTTCTAGAAAGGGATATAGAGGTCAAGAACTTAGATAAACAACAAACTTCTTCAGCAGAACAAGACAAGACATTGACATTTTCTGACTCCCTTTTGATTTTTTTGGATACAAAAGAAGCTCACCACTAACAAAGAAGGCATATGCTCAAGGAAAAGAGAAAGGGACGACTCAACCCATATTCTGCTAAAAAAGTATGGAATAGGTTTATTTGGATGTTTATTAAATCTCAAAATTTTCAATTTCATAATCATTGATCCATGCACGTTGACATAACCATTATTGAGCAAAAGCTTGATAGTTATACCACATCATAATGTTGAGATGACAAGCTATAACTCAAGTACATGTACAATTTCCAAATCCACTTACTAACCAACTTATAAAACACTATAGTATTTCCTATACAAAATAAATAAATAAATAAAATGGAGAGCAGTAAAGAGAAGAACCATCTTGAAACAATTATAGCAGAATTGCCATCGTCAGAAAGAGTAGATTCAGTAAAGAACTAGCATTAATACCTTGAGCCCTTATCACCAAGGCCATGTAGCCAAACTATAGTGGCTTGGTGCCGCCCTTTGGGCCTCACCACATGAGTCCTCCCGAACTCAAATGTCCTTGTAGCAGTTCCACTGCCTGAAACATTGGAGCAACAAAGTTAAAACCACAAGACCCCGAAGGCATAAAGATGAATTATATGGCTAGAAGCAACAGCATTAGTCTTTACTAACAAACATATGAGCTTTTATACATACACAGCTGACAGAGACATTGGCAGGGATAAAAACTAACCAGAACCTATATTGGAGCTGCCGTAGCTCATTCTTTCTCAGCCAAATGTTTGCTGCAGTACAGGCCACTTGTTGCAATGGTTAAGTTGAGCTCCTGCAATGAAGAAAATCAGCATTGACCAACTCTACTTATAGCCATATGGGAGGGTGAAAAGGGAAATAAAACCCATGAATTTGCATCAGCTATTCCGGCTTACACCAGTTACAGAGTCTGAAAATTCATTAAAAAAATATAAACTCATAGAAAGTGAAAGGCACCCAGAAAAAGAAAAGAGATAAAAAGAATGGGGGCAAAAAAGCAGGAACTCTTTATGATAAAAGAATCCACAAACATATCAAAGCACATCAATGCATAAAATGAGCTTACAGAGTTTTCAGTTTGCAATGCAAACAGTAAGGGAATCTATCGTTGTGGACAGTTTGTAAAGTAAAGCACTTCAACTACAGCAACCCAAGACTATTAACCCCATATTAAAAAAAATTTTAAAAAAATAAAAAAATTTATCCCCTCCCAGGCTCCCACAGCTCAAACACACAAAGCATTTAAATTTATTATATACTTTCTTTCTTTTTTATGAATGGCAGATAACCATTGACTCACAAAGCCAGAAATTCAAATATCCACAGGGTCAATGAGGCAATGAAAGTGGCGAACTTGCTAGCGTATAAAAGATCTGATTTTTTTTTTAAAAAAAAAAAAAAAAAAAAAAAGGAAATACTATTGAATATAGAGGTTAAAAGGTAAAGTGGGGTTTAAGCTTTTTGCACCAACCTGGTGTGGAACAAACCCAAAAGCATATGGGCTTTTCCTTTTCCTCTTTGATTTGCCTTTCTTTGCTTCACACAAACTTTCTCTCACCTCCTTTTCTTTTCTTTGTTCATACTTCACAGTTCAGACATAAACCCTGCAAACACATTACACACACAGAAGCCAGAAAGTCCAAAAACTGGTCATTTTCTTAAACTGCCCTTCAATTTTATTCGAAATGCTATTCACATGACTAAACTGCCCTTCAGGTACGTTCACATTTGCTACCTTTTTCTCACCTAAAGTGAATAGGGGCACCAATCTTAAACCTTCCACTAGGGCAAGCGAGCTTCAATCTAAAACCCTTTTTTTTTTTAATAATTCTTTTATAATAAAAGTAAAAAAAAAAAAAAAAAAACACATAAATAAAGGAAGCATATCTTGAAAACACAAAAGTTTTGTTCTAAATTCAGCTGAAAAAAATTATTTTATTTAAACAATTAAATTGACATATGCTCCTAGAAATTCAAGTGAAAATGATAATCAATTGTTCTAAAAGATAAATATAAGCTTAATAGACAAAAGTTTAAATCAATATCTAAAGATGGTTATTTGTTTGATAATAATTCCCTTTTCAAAATAAATATGTTAACAGACAATTCAAAACATAAAATGATATTTTTTTTTTTTGACATGTCCGCACAAAAAATGAGAGGGCCAGTAACATCTACTTCATTAAGCATAGTTCTAACTGATTGAACTAACTCTTGAAGACAAATACAAAATACTATTACTTTGTCATAACATTTTTTTTCAAACAATCAATAAATACCCTCTAAAAAAACATCATCACATGAAAAATGTTATGTGTTTTTTTAGTGTTTTTTCCGTCTTAAGTGAATATTATTGTAAAAAAAATTTAAAAAGAAACTAACCCCTATTTTTCCCACCTAATTTTATTATAAAAAAAAAAAAAAAAGAAAAAACTAAGATTTTCCTTAGTTATCAAAGGGACCCATAATTGAGAAAAGAAAAATGGTGATGAGTGTTGTTGTGGTGGTGTCGAGTGAGGCATTCACAGTTTGGAGAATCATCAAATATGTCACGAGGCATTGAGGCTGTCTCTTTCAAACGGATGTTTCATTCCTTCGATGCATTATTATGAACTGTAAAGGTGTGTTTTCGTGGGACCCCAACGAGTGGCGTCGAAGCTCATACGTCACAACTGGATGCTATTGACGCATTAACGCGCACCTATCTGACAACCACTTCACACAAGGAACCCCACTCCACTCGGCATTGCACAGCAATTTCTCCACTATAACTTGGCAAAATATATTTAACAATTAAGGCTTCCTTAATTTCTTAATGTTTTATATATATATATATATATATATAAATGAAATTTCTTTGAACTTAATTAGAGGAAATTACTAGAAATTTATTAGGTATCATATATGGTATAAACTTAGAAAGGGAGTTTGAAAAGTTCAAAGAGAGTTATGTTTGGACGAAAAAATAAAGACCCACTTTTGGTAAGTGCACATGGTACTTATCACGTCGATTACTCGTTAACATGACACTTATCACATTAGTCACGCTAGTTTTTGGTAAGTGACACTTAGTTGATGTGATAAGTGTTACATTAACAGTTTTACAAAAAAATTATAATAAAAATTATAGTACTCTAAACATTTTTTATACATAAATTCTTCCTTATTAGTAACAACTAATAAACCTAGGTCCAAAAAAAATTACTTCATACAATAATAATAATATAGAGACATAGGGCTTGCATATAATTAAGGTTAGAAAAATATATAATTTAAGAGTAATTCTATAAGAATCTCTTGTATCTCTTAAAAAATGAGGTAATTTTTACAGTTACCATTTGATCAAAATTTAATAATAATCAATCATAAGCTTAATGATGATTTTAAAAGTCACATTATTTTTAAAGGAACACAAAATGAACGTCTAAAATTTCTCGTAACTTAAGAGTTAAAGATTACCCTTTTAAGTTGTCAACTCTTTCCATTCCCCACAAGTAGTGGAAGGAGAATCACATAAACTTAATAACAAAATCATTTATAGTCTTTGAGTTTCGAATAATCATGAGATTAACTAATTAAAACAGACTTTTCTGTCTGTATTTTATTCACCAACAACATATGCTGATGCCACTAATTTGGTCTAAGAGTCCAACATCATTAAGAAATTAGGTATTTTTTGGCCAAAGCTAATGGCTCAGAATGAAGATTAGCAAAAAGGCTCCACATTATTTGTAGGAATTTTTAATTATTGCGACATTCCACATGCGTCCCACTCTCTTAATTTTAATTAAAACAATCTATTTCTTTTTCTTTTTCTTTTTTATTTACCCATTTTTCAAAAACATCCCCCACATTCCATTCTTTATTTTATTTTATTTTTTATTATTATTTAAATATTCTTCCTCTTTCTTATTTTATTATTTCTTTACAAAAACCACTTTAAATTCATTTGAGAGGAGAGAGAATGAGTTTTTTTTTTTTTTTTTTTTCCTTTGTTGAGTATTATATCATAAATGGATTCTCTCAAATTGATTTGAATTAGAAAGGAGTCGGTTCTCTTTAGGTAGAGGGTAAAATTGTCTTTTTACATGTCTTTGACAATTTTACCCTCTACCTAAAGATGACACTCCTTTTCAATTGAAATCAACCGGAGATAATCCAAATACCTTTTTATCCCACTTTTTTATTATATGGGTAGTCAAATTAACATTTTAGGTAATTTGAATTGTTGGATGTGAAGTGATAGAGACTCTTCCCAAATGAGATATTAACAAGATGTAGTGATTTTTGTCTCTTCTCCATTGTAGCATTTGCTTTGTATCAAGCCAAGGAAGAGAGAGGGAGACAAAATGATGATAATATCTAAATTCTTGAAACAAAGTCCACAACATGTTCTGCAAACACTATGATTAGGTTTGATATCACTAGAGATTTTGGGCTTTTCAAATCTGGACTGGATTTTTTCCCAAATTAAAATCCCATTCCTTTACTTGTGGATCCAAAGGGGGGGCCTAAATCCAAATCCACCCTCCTAAAGTCAATGTCCCCAATCGATTTTGCCTCTTCACTTTTTAGCTTATGTAGTAATCTTGATAAAACCAAATTTAATTGATGTTTTATTATTTTGATTCTTAGCACAAAAATTACACCAACCAAACATATATTTTTAAATTGATGTTGGATAGATAAGGATAAAATTTTCTTTTAAATTAGGTCGGACACAAAACTTGACAATATTTGTCTTTTAGATCATGTGACCCTCACATATTCATCATACTAAAAAGGGAAAACGTCACAAAACTCCCATGAATTTTCACTCGTTTGGACTCTATCTCTAAAATTTAAAAACTTTCAATTAAGGGTATCAAATTTTCAATTTCTTTCAATTATCCCATTCCGTTAAATTTTGTCAAAATTCTCGAAATACCCTTATTTTTTTTAGTAAAAAAATAAACACTTAAATCTTTACAATTTTTATTTTATTTTTCTTATAAAAAAACGTGGATATTTTGAGAATTTTGACAAGATTTAATGAAAATTTTTAACAGAATAGAGTAATTAAAAGAAAATGAAAGTTCGATATCCTTAATTGACAGTTTTTAACTTAAAAAAATATATTCAAAACGTGTAAAATTTTATGAGATTTTGTGAAGTGTTCCCTATTAAGAATGTATGGGAGAATGATAAATAGGGTTTTAGTAAATTTAATTAGAACTTTTTCGAAGTTTGATGAAGATTCATCCATCAAGGTGGCATAATGAAGATTGCCTCGATTAGTCCGACCCCCACACATATGAATATATTCTGATTGAATGACACAAAGATGTATCTTTCAAAGTCTTGTCTGTTTTTAAATGATTTAAAAAAACAAGAAGGAATCGAAAATGTAGGTGGTGACCAATTAAAAAGAAGAAGAAAAGAATGGTATAATTTCAAAAGCATGACAATTTAGTCAATAGTGAAAGATGGAATCATAATATGAGAATTGAGATGAAAGGGAGGGGAGAGGAGGGAGGGGAGAGACAAATGCCTTGAGAGAATTATTAGTATTTTGACAGAATCATACAGCTCATGTGGAGATGCCCAGTCCTCACATGCATGCATCTATCACGTGCAAAATTAATCATCGATCAGTTTAATCTATATATGAATAATGCTATAATTGAATCCACACCACATCTTTTAATATAAATTTTTGAGAGAATTTTATAAAATTATTCTGAACTTTTACGCATTTTAAAATTACTTTTTTAATTTTTTGCTTTCAAAACTTTTAATATGATATCGAACTTTTAATTTTTTGCAATGTATCCCCCATTAGAATTTTCCATTAATAATTTTTAGAATTCTCAAAATACCCATTTAAAAAAAAAAAAAAATTGCAAATGGAATTTGCAATAATACTTACTCCTAAATCTTTGCAATTTTTTATTTATTTATTTATTTTTATGAAAAATGGGTATTGTGGGAATTTTGAAAATATTTAACGGGAAATCCTAACCGAGAAGGAAATTGCAAAAAAATTGAAAGTTTTATACAATAAATTGAGAGTTTTTGAACTTCATGGGGTAATTTCAAAACGTATAAAAGTTTATGGAGTTTTATGAAGTTTCCTCTATAAATTTTTTACAAATTGATGAGATGGTTTATTCTTATCATATTAGTCACCAAACAATTAAATTTAATTGTCCTAATATGATCATTTTTTGTAAACTATCACATTAATTTGTAAGTCTAAAGGTACGTTTGGGATTGTGATTTCGTAAGAATAATCCGTGTTTTTAAAATATATTGCAAAACGTAAGGCGTTTGACATTGCAATTTAAAAAACGCTTATTTAAAATAGGAAAAAAAATGCAATTTCAAAAAGCAGGCTAGGGGTGCTTATTTGAAAATGTGAGAATTTAAACTAAAATCACGATTTCGTATAACAAATATTTGATAAAAAAAATATTTGTTAACATGTTTTACCAAACGCCTTTGCGATTTTAAAAAGTAGCGATTTCAAAAATATAATTTTTAAAATTGCACTTATTAAAAACACAATCCTAAACAAATCCTAAGTGGCATACCCTAAATCCTATCCACGTAATCTTTATTATTATTATTATTATTTTTTTTTTATGGTTGTATATGGAGGCATGCAAGATGACACCTCGAGCCCACAACGTTGTGTGGGGGCCGATGTGGCACCCTTTACGGCGAAGTCAATGAGTAATGAAAACAAACTTGTTCAAGTTCAACGATCGCAATGGAATATTTCTGTCTCACCAAAATCTAAAGGACGATAGTGGATTAGATTCCTTATATTTTTTTTTTTAAAAAAAAAAAATTAAAATTTAAAATTTAAAATTACGTGAATTCATGACAATTTTTTGTTTTGAACGGTTTAAAAAATGTCACATATTAAAAAAGAGTGGCATGTTCGGGAGACAACAAAAAAAAATTTATTCTTAAAATGCTTTATCTTCACTTTTAAAGATACGCTTATTCTTTAGAAAACCTAAAGACAGCTTTTAGCTCAAATTTTTTCTACAACATAAAAAGCAAGAACTTGATAAAAATATACTTAGTTTTTATTTGTAACATGCACATTTTTAATATGTAGCATTCTTTAAGCCATTCGATGCAAGAAATTACATAAATTCACGTAATTTAAAAATCTACAGTTTTATTTTTTTTAAAAAAATTGTATGAAATAGTTATATGACGATAGTATATGGTTTAAGATTTGTAGCTAGCTATACGGGCAAAGTATTAGTGGTTTTAAGACAAACTAGGACATTGCTATGGATCCCTCTTTGAGAAGGGTGGGATCTGTGTGATAATAAGAGATGCCACGGGGGCTGTCATTGCAACTCTTAGCAGAGTATTAGTGGCTACCCAAGAACCCACGACTGCTGAAGCAATGGGGGTTCTATGTGCGGTAAAATTTAGCAAAGACCTTGGAATCCAAGAGCTATATTTAGAAGGGGATTTGAAGCTGGTGATTCAAGGGATAAATTCTATGAGTTATGAGTTTTGTAGTTATGGGCAAATCGTGGAGGATATTAAAGTGGTGCTTCGGTCCTTTAGAAAGTGGGAGGCTAGCTTTATCAGATGTGATGCGAACGGTGCAGCCTATGGACTTGCTAAGGCGGCAATTAATGAAGGGTGGGATAGAATCTGGATGGAGGAAATCCCAAACGTTATCCAAGATGTTGTACTTTTAGAGAAATTGGCTCTTTACTCTTAAGAGCTTTTAAGCTCTTTGTGTTGTTAATTCTTTGACGAATGAATAACATTTCAATATTTCTTAAAAAGAAAAAAGAGGGGATTCGTAGCTTTATGACTCGAATGGAGGAGGATGGATGATTCATTTTAGGAAGATGCCTTGGAAGAATTATGGGGAAGCAAATGATAGAGACACGTCCGATCTCATTTGTGTATATAGGGATGGAGCCCGAAACTATTATGGGTACGGGTAAGGAGTCAAAAAAATGTGTTGTTAGGGGTCGGTTGGCTGAATTTTTTTTTTTTTTTTTTTCTTTATAATTTATATAGGGCTGGGTATCGGTCGGTTAAGACCGGTTAATGGACTTATCGGTCGGTTAACCGATAAGCTATCGGTTAAATAAGTCCTAACCGATTACCGACCGATAAGTCCATTAACCGAAAATTATCGGTCATATCGGTAATCGGTTAACCGACCGGTTAACCGGTCGGTTAAATCGGTTTGGGCTTTGTGGGCTTTTTATTGGGCTTTTACTGATTGCTAATTAGGCTAAAAATTAATTTGAAATTGCTAAATTGAGTTTTGTGGGCTTTTTATTAGGCCTTTTTTTTTTTTAGTTTATATTAATATAATAATTAATAAACTGGTTCTAGGCTTCCAAAAGCTGGAAGCTCATTTTGTTCCATGGACCATGAGCACTGAGCAGAACCGGTTCTAGGCTTCCAGAAGCTGGAAGCTCATTTTGTTACAAATTTCCAATGAACGAAATATGTCATTGTCAACCAACAAATTGGGCTTTATTTGATTCAAAGGCAAAATTGAAATTTTTCATTGGAAGGAAATTCTACCCATAAATATAAATTATATAATGCAGTTGCTCACAAATCACAATAAAACAAAATAACAAATGCAAAATCTAGTAGTCTAAGCATTGAACCAATTCAAGAGTCAAGACCTTAAACATTTTGTATCAGGGGCTCTCATCAACCTACATACAGTGATCAGTGAATAATAAGCAATCTCAAATCAACAAAATTAAAAAAAAAAAAAATCAAACCTACTCAAATTCAAATTAAAATCCATCCAACTATTCAAGAATAATAAACAAAGTATTAACTAAGTAAAGTCAATAAGTCACTTAGTAAAAGGAAAATAAGTTTAACCCACATAAAGGGCAACACCGATTACACAAATATCAAAAGTAGAAAGAAAACATAAAGATAGTAATAAATATGGATAAACATAAACAAGGTTACACAATAATTTCCAATTCCATGATCCACCTCAAACATGGATTATCTTCAATTCCTTAAATTTGCTTCCTTCAATAGACAAAACATAAACATAGTTAATCGCTATTAGTGATTAATATTAAAGAGTAAGAAATAAATATCAAGTAAGAAAAAAAATATGATGCAAAAAACTTACCAAATACTTTAAACAAAACATCACCTCGCAATGTTCATCCATCAAACCTTTAATCCTCATCAAATGTGAGGGAATTAGACAGAATTTCTACCACAATGAAATTTTTAAAGGATTAGTAAAAAATAAAAATAATTTAATCAAATAATTTGAACAATGAACAAATTTGAAATTAACAAATATTACCCGACTCAAGCTTGTAGCTTTCTTCATCTTCAATATCAGGCAAGAGTTGCTCACCATACTCAAAATTGGGAGAAGATCTCAACCAATTCTGACAACAAATAAGAGCTTCCACTGTTTTCGGAGCCAAAGAACTCCGAAAAGGATCTATGATGCGACCTCCGGTGCTAAATGCCGACTCATAAGCAACAAAGGTAAGTGGAATTGCAAGGACATCCCGTGCTATCTCGGCGAGAACCGGAAACTTCGACTTATTTACCCTCCACCACATTAAAATATCAAAGGTCTTATTTGGTGACTCGACCTCCTCGGTATAATATTGCTCTATCTCTGTCCGACACATCATCACATTTTTGGACGCCCGAAAGGAATGGTAAATAGCTAAAGCATCCTTCTTATTACTACCCACACTTTCGGAACTTGTACCGACATCCACACCCTCATTTGAAACCCTACTCCCACTTCCTTCAACATTCTTAGCATAATGTTGATAAAACTGGTTCAAGACATTCTTTAACTTGGAAATAATACTTGATGCTTTTGATGTACCCACATTTGTCTGCAACCAAAATTCCAAGACGGATATCTTGTAACGTGGATCAAGCACAGCAGTAAGAAACAACAGGGGGTTAATAGCCTCAAAGTCTCCCCAATACTTATCATATTTCTCTTTCATACTTTTTGCCATGTTACTCAACGAATAATCATCACTTTCACAATACTCCGTCAAACAATGATAAACGTTTTGGAGTGTATCAAAAAACAAGTTAGAAGTTGAGTACGAGGAACCCGACATCCTTATTGTCTCCTCATAAAACACACGCAAAAATTTAACAAAGTGTCGAACCTTCTTCCAATCATCTTCAGTCGGACTCCCCAACTCATCATCATTCAAAAAGTTGAAAAAATTCGAATCTTCATCTAACATAAGATCAAATGCCCTTTCATACTTTTGTGCTACTTCCAACATGGTATAAGTAGAGTTCCATCTAGTGGAAACATCAAGTTTCAATGAAGATTTACACCCAAGTTGCTTCCTTTCTACACAAGATTTAAAGAGGGCCAATCTTTGGGGGGATCCCTTCACATACTTCACCATATTTCGGATCCTTTCAATTGAATCATGTACATCCTTCGTACCTGCTTGCACAATTAAATTTAAAACATGCGCACAACACCTTATATGGACAAAGTCATGGCGACAAATAACATTTGCATTGGACATATTTCTTTTTTTAAACTCAGCCATTGCCTTGTCATTAGCAGTTGCATTGTCAAGTGTTATCGCCAACAAATTTTTAATCCCCCATTCCACCAAACATTGCTCTATTTCCTTGGTAATCGTTATTGCCTTATGATCCGACACTTGGCGAAATGCCAATATTCTTTTGTGATATTTCCAAGAAGGATCAATGAAATGTCCAGTTACAACCATATAATTCATATTCTGAATCGAAGTCCAAGTGTCCGTAGTCAAACAAATCCTTTGACCAGCTATCAACAAC